>NC_056728.1:1863630238-1863727018 GCF_019279795.1 Protopterus annectens | reverse complement strand
CTGTTACCTTTGGTTTATCTTGAAGACTGTTAATGAGGGGCTCTGCCTGATGTAATTTGGAATTTTGTTCCAAAGCATGGGGAGTCTCTGTGACAGGAATCTATCATTCCAGCATGTTCTATTTATTGTTGTGGTGAGGTTTAGCTCACTAGAGCACGTAGCTCGCAGTGACTTGGATTTCTTTAGGTGGAGCATGTCCATCAATTCTGAGTTGGACATGGCTTTGTAAGTCAGGCAGAGATTACCTCTGAGTAAGCGATATGCCACTGAGTACAGCCAGAGTTTTTTCAGTCGGGCTGCATAGGACATATGTTTGAGACCAATAATCCTCTTGGTGAGGTGCTTTTGTCGTCTTTCCAGCTGTTGGAAATATCTTGTGAGGTACATCCCAAATGGGGCATTGTACTCTATAATGGGTCTAATGAGTGACAAGTAGAGAGGCACTATAACCTCTTTATTTCTAGATGCGAACCCTTTAGTAATTAGATGGGCTACATAGAAGGATTTCCAAACTACTTTGGCAATATGATTGTCAAAGGAGAGATTACTATCTACCTGGGTCCCCAGATCTCTTATTACCTCTTCTGTATTAAGGGAGCTGCCACCTATGTGGTAATTCATGGGTGTTTTATTTTTCCCAAACGGGATGACTATGCATTTTTTGGCATTTAGCTTGAGGCCATGACTTTGACACCAGGTGTCCGTCTCAGTAAGGCCCTTTTGGAGGATGTCCATGTCAGCTGGAGAGACAGTTATGGCTCCCAGTTTGCAGTCATCAGTGAACTTGGTTAGCCATAGTCCTCCTGTGTTTGCCTGTACTTCTGAGAAGTATATGCCGAACAGTAGGGGTCCCAGGACCGAGCCTTGCGGGACACCACTTGTGACTGGTTTAGAGTCGGACTTGGAGCCCGCTATTCTTACAGTGTGAGTTCTGTCTGTAAGCCAGTTGGCAACCCATCTCGTGGCGTAGGGGTTTATGTTCAGGCTGGTGAGTTTTTCTGTAATACCTGAGTGGGGAATGGTGTTGAAAGCCTTGGTGAGGTCAAGGTAGGCTGGGTGAACCACCTTTCCCTCGTCTATGGCCATGGTGACTGTCTCGAAGAAGTCAACTGGGTTTAGTAGGCATGATCTGCCCTTAAAAAGCTGAACTGGGTCGGGTCAAGTGTTTGGAGGTTCCCAATGTCTTTGTTAATGAGTTCCATGATGATGCGCTCCATAGCCTTGCAGACCAGGCTAGTCAGGCTTATGGGGCGATAGTTACCAGGGTCAATTGTGACCCCTCCTTTGTGGAGAGGAATAACCATTGCTATGCGCCATTTTATAGGCACGTAGCCTGTGGAGAGGCTGAGGCTGAACAGCGTATTTAGGTGGGGAGTTAGTTTGTTCTGTAGTTGGTGCAAGACGCAGCCTGGGACACCATCTGGTCCCACTGACTCTTTGTTTTTGGCTTTTGAAAGGGCTGTTTTCACCTGTGCGTCTATGATTTTTGGGACACTACACTTTTCCAGTATTGTTGTGGGCCCTTTTGGAGGTGAGGGGGGGGGTGAAGTTTGCACTGAATCTATCTGCCAGGATGTTGGCAATATCAGTAGGTTCAGCATATTTTGTGCTATTTTGCACTAGTTCAGTGCATATCTGCGAGTTTCCACTTAGATTCTTAACATAGCTAAAGAAGGCTTTGTGGTTATCTTTTGAATCCTTGGCTATTTTTCTTTCGAGGTTAGCCTTGTATGATTTCATGAGGGACCTCAGTTTCTTACTGATACTGATCAGGGATGTCTTTCCTTTTTGGGATTTGCTTTTTTTCTGAACTAGTTTCCTCCTTCTATTGTATAGCCTGTTTATTGCAGGGGTCCTCCAAACTGGTTTCTTTCTCTTAGAGGAGTGAGTCTTGGTTTTGCTAGGGATGGCATGATCCATGCATTCTTGTAGGTGCTCATAGAGTGCATTTGTAAAGGTTTCTGCATCTTGGGCAGCATTATCCTTTAGCGTGGGGGCTGTGAAACTTAACACCTCTGTCTTAAGTAAGGTGAAGTTTGCTTTAGAAAAGTTTTTTACTGTGGTTTCCTTAGTTAGGGGTGGTGGTGGGGTGTGGACATCCAGAGTGATTCATTTATGGTCTGATCTCACCAGTGACGGGTTGACCTCCAGTGTGGAACACCTGTCGCCCATGTTGGTGATGACCAGGTCCAATATGTTTTCACCTCTGGTAGGGGAGTTTACCAGCTGATCCAGGGCATTTGAGTTGATAAATTCCAGGAAGCTCTGGGCCTGGGAATTTGTACTTGAGTAGTTTTCCCAGTGAATGGTAGGATAATTGAAATCGCCCAATATCAGGGTGTTTTTTAGGACCTTCATGCTTTCCAGTGTCTCCAGAAAGGTGGAGTGGTGGTCCTGGGTCATAGAGGGTGATCTGTAGCAGGCCACAATTTGCATTGCAGATTTGCCCGATGTTAGTTGCACATGGATGATCTCAGAGGTATCATTCTGTGCCACTAACCTGGAGGTGTAGGTATCCTTGATGAATATGGATACACCCCCTCCTTTTGTATTTCAGTCCGTGTTCTGTGGCCGAAACGTGTGGTATGAGTTGTAGCCTGGTAGTGCTGGGGTGCTCTCTGGAGCCGTGAACCAGGTTTCAGTTACTGCACCAGATGTCGACTTTCTCCATACTGAGGAGTGTTTTGAGCGCGTGCATTTTGAGATTTAAACTCCTGGCATTGAGCAGCATAACCTTCAGTTTTTTGTTAATTGTGCTGTTTACGGAGGTGGGTTTGACTTTTGAGCCTTTCCTAAAAAAGGCACTATGGGGCCAGCAAGAGCCTTGGCCAGTATTCGAAAGCCTAGGGGTGACAGGTGCAAGCCGTCTCTTGTGAAGCAACGCTGTTTGTCGAGCATGTCGTCCCAGGCTGACAGACACTGGATCCTCTTTGAATGACACCAGAAGCTTAGCCAATTGTTGAAATTGATATTTTTTTCTTTATACTGAGGTATCATTCTTGGTGAGGGCAGGGTGCTACTCAGGGTCAGGGTCATACCAGCCTGGGCTACATGATCAGAGAGCTCTTCCATGTCTCTTTTCATGTAGTCCAGGGAGGTACATCTCAGGTCATTCACACCAACATGAACAATGACAGAGTCATATTTGTACTTGTTCTGGGGTGACCTGAGTGCTTGTGTTATGTGGCAGATTCTGGCTCCCGACAGGCAGCTAACAGTAACCTTCTGCTTATCCAGCCTAGTGAGTGGGACGTCAGTGTGCCTGACTATAGAGTCACCTATTACTAATGTGTTAGGTATGTTATTTCGCCTTAAGGGCTGTGATTGTGTGGCACACTGATTTTGTGTTTTATGTGTTGTCTGATTTGTGACGGGAAGTGCAGGTTGTTTGGGTGTCTACTTTGGAGGTCTCTTGACACTTTTGCAGGTTTTTATTTAGAGTCTCCTAGTATGATTTTGTGTATTTATGTGTATTTTTTGTCAGTCCTGTTTTAGTAGGTCTGTGTGCGGCTGGAGTTGTGTTGCAAGTGTTAACCTTCTCCTCTTGACTGTCTGTTCCAGTCTTGGGTGGAGACAGCTTAGCTTCCAGTTTGTCTGTATAATTGCATCTCTCGCATATGTTAGTGTTTTGTGGAAGGAGGAGAGGGTTGTCTGTGAACATGAGGCAGTTGTAACATTGCCTCAGAATACCCAAATTCACCAGCTGGACTGGAGAGTGCACCTGAAGTTGCCCTTTGGTCATGCCTGAATAGTAGGGTGAGCTGCTTAGTTGCTTAGTTGGTGAGGGGTGAATAAAGTGCCTTGACCTGCTGGGCAATCAGTGTCAGGGTATATTAGTGCTTGCTATTAGGTCTAAGCAAGTGCTGGGCTGTAAGATGCTTTTTGAATGCTTAGGTTGAGAGTTAGACTAGTTTCACGGGAAAAACTGAAGAGGAGACTTAGTGGAACCGGGAATAATTTAACCATAGCTAACCGACACTGCCCGGTGCGCAAAACCGGAATGTGGTGTTTATAGTAGGGAAATGAAAGAGATAGAAATTAGCCCAAAATGGCAAATAAACTACTAACTTCTAGGCTAGAACCACTCCTCCAGGGACAGATAGGTTGCTCAAAGCTCCCCTCTCTCACAGGTGAACAGAGAAACTTCCTTCTATCCAAGTAAGGTATGGGCAACACAGAAACTAGTATCACAGCCCTGAATTCAGCACTAGCCTGAAAACTGGACTATACTAGCTTAGAAAGGCAGGAAACAAGGACTTTTTTTGTTTTTTTTTGAAAAGATAAGGCAAAAACAGTAAAAAATATACTTAAAACAGCTTTAAACGACTACAAACAATCAGAAAAGGCTATCGCACTTTAGTGTGTAGCCTACAACAGTTAAACAAATTATTTAAACAAAAAACAACTTTTTAAAAGTGTAGGCAGTCAAATAAGTACAATATGTGAAAAAAACAAGCTTTTAAATCACAATAAATGCTGGAAAATCTGCGTTTTGGCGGAAAGCAGTTAAGTACAGCAAGAAAGTACAGAAAACTGATACTTAATCACTCCAAAGTCTCTCTCCTAAGCTAGAAGGCTTGTATCAGTTTAAGGCTTTCTAGTGCTACCAGTAGGTTAGTTACAGGAAAGATGGGAAACAAGCACAGATGTGGTCTTTTAAACCAGAAAGTTGAAAGAGATGGACAAACTGTCCAAATGGTCAATAAACTACAATTTCTGGGCCAAGAACCTCTCTTCTTATGGTAGACAGGCTACCTAGTGCTTACCACTCCCACTGATAAGCTAAAAGGCTTTCCTCCAACACAGAAAGGCTTGGGGGGCTCAGAAGCTTACAAAGAGTCCTGGACTACAGCAAATCTGTACCTGGACTAGACTAGTTACAGGAAAGGCGGGGAACAAGTACAAACGAAGGCTTTTAAGTCAGCAAGTTGAAAGAGATGGAAAACTACCTAAATGGCACTCTTCCCGTGGAGGATATATATATATATATATATATATATATATATATATATATATATATATATATAGAGAGAGAGAGAGAGAGAGATATGTACTGCTTATTAACAGAAACACACAAAGTCAACTGTAGGAATTTCGACTACATATAACTGAAAACTCGGAAGCTGATGCATCACTATGCACGTGGAAAGAAATAGCCTCAGTGCTTGCAATATTTTATTTAAAAAAAAAACAAAATGAAGCATTGTTTTATGCAGGCAGGGCAAGACCCCCTCCCCCATGTGGGGGGCTGATCCTTACTCACCCCCTGCTAATTATACATACTGAGATCAGACAAACATGGAGTAAGGGCAAACTTCCCAACCCCTGAATTTGTGTGATCTTGCACACCTGTCAATCAACTGTCTAATCAATCATATGCTTTTGACTAGGCAGCTGTCAAGATTAAACACACTTAATATATTCACTGGCACCTATATATATATATATATATATATATATATATATATATATATATATATATATATATATATATATATATATATGTATAAAAAATCATTGCATCATAGATGTGTTCTGGGGTGATTTGTGGTACTGGGCTTCCCTTCAAATAAGGAGCTGCTTTAAACTGGTTTTATTGGATTTATTTTTACTTCTGTTATATAACTGATTTTCCATTCTTGATACTCAGAATTCACACAGCTCTGTACTTTAAATGGGCGTAGGTCTGATTCCTGTCAGAAGAACTAAAGTTAGCTTGCTCAGCTGAGCATTTAGGTGCACTGCTCCATTGATCCATGAAGAACTTTACTGCATGCCTTCTGCAGTTTTGGGTGGGAAGAAGTGGTGTATCAGTGAGAGTACCACTTGGGCTGCTAGACAAACCAGGTAACAGCCATTTTACAATGGCACAGATTGTGTCAGGTGACTGTTGTCTGAGGCAGCGTGAAAAGCAAATGTGACAAAACGCTTGGTATTTTGGTGACTTGTAGATTAAGTTTAATGGAGCAAGGTATGAGCACTGGATAAAACTGTTTTTTTAATTAAAACTGTATATATATTTAATATTCTCTGCTATGATCTCAGCAGCTTTACTTGACTGACTTGTTCTATTGAGCAGTATCACTGCCAGCCATCCTACAGGATGGTGTGTATTTTTGTCTTATTTTATTCAGCTAATATTTTCTGAGTCTGTGTGTGTGTGTGTGTGTGTGTGTGTGTGTGTGTGTGTGTGTGTGTGTGTGTGTGTGTGTGTGTGTGTGTGTGTGTGTGTGTGTGTGTGTGTGTGTGTGTGTGTGTGTGTGTGTGTGTGTGTGTGTGTGTGTGTGTGTGTGTGTGTGTGTGTGTGTGTGTGTGTGTGTGTGTGTGTGTGTGTGTGTGTGTGTGTGTGTGTCTGTACATGTGTTGTGGCATTTGATCTGATTTTACTGAGAACAATGATCCTCTGTACAGTGTTAAGGAGAAGGGTTAACATTACTGTAGAGTACTCCTTTGTGTAGAGTATTAAGTATAAATTTACTGAGAACAATGATCCTCTGTACAGTGTTAAGGAGAAGGGTTAACATTACTGTAGAGTACTCCTTTGTGTAGAGTATTAAGTATAAGTTTGTTTGTCTTTTTCGGCTTTTCCCAGTTAGGGGTCGTCACAGCGAACTCTGGTCCACTAATGATTGGCAGTAGATTTTTATGGTGCTGAGTTGCCAGCCCGATGCCCAACCTTCAGCGAAGCCACACCCATTCATGCATGTCTTTCGGAGGCCACTCGACCACGGGGAGGACATGCAGACTCCACACAGAAGGCACTCCAGCCAAGAATCGAACAAGTAATTCTTTTGTTTTGTTCCCTGTCATTGCCCTTATGGGTATCCATGAAAAGAGCCCAAGACACATTCTAAAAGGTCGATGGTTTCTTCCCAGTACCCTGACAAACATCTGCATTACAGTCACATTTTTCCATGAAAGATATTTTACAGCACAGAACATTCCAAGCCAACTATAAAAACAATAACATATTTTTCAAAAAAATAGCTCTTCAATATAAAACCAAAACATATAAAATATGTCCCTTTCTGTAAAAAGCAATAGCCCCAGAAGTAATGATGTTTTGTAAATTCAGGAGGGGCACCTCTTTTTTAGTTATTTTCATTTGAGGGCACATCTTTTGATTAAATGTTCCTATCCTGTCTGAAGGTAACAAAAGAAATGTTATTTTTATTTTTTGATTCCCCTTCATGTCATCCTACGGCTCCCTACCCAGTGTCTCACATCCATTGTTTGGTCTATGTGGAGCCTAAGGGGGTCCTGGGGGGGTCTGACCATCTCAGAATTTGCCAGGGGATTATTTAGTTAAGCCCTACTCTGTTTCATCCCTCCCCTGTGGTTTATTGTTGCTATCTAGAGAGCGGGCACACTATGGACCTGCTAAAGTATTACCCCGCCTCTGTGGCAGCTTAGACAATGACCCCTCCATAATCTCACTATTGAACTACACCCTCTTTCCTCACATTCCCCAAGCCTCTGCCAGAGAGAGTGTAGGGAATACTCTCCACTCCCCCCTCCGATGGTAATGCCTGTCCCTCCCCTGCCTCTCTGTCACTTGCCTGTGCTGCTAATCAAATCCTGGTTATCTAAGCTGTTGTCAAGGCTTTATCCCTGAATGCCACTGGAGTGAATAAATAGAATCAAATTTGTCAGCTGATTTTGATGGGGGCTATTGAGGTTATGAACTACAATTGTATGGCATCAATTTACTGGAACATAAAGTCTGAAGTTTAGAAATCAGGATTTCTCAAACAGTCTCTGTATCAAAGATTTAAAAGGTAGTGTATGATAGAGTACACCAACCTATGAGGATTCAGATGCAGAGGAATCCATTTCCTCTGTCTCCCCTCCAGAGGATTTTTCTTTTGGTGAAACCTTGCGTACTTTGAGAGAGCATTTCAACTGTGAATGTCAGGACTACTCTCAGTCCAAAAAGAGACTCAGAGAATTTTTAGAGTTGCCTCAGCACAGGCCTTTAGCTATACCCCCTTTCCTGGATGTTGTAGATGATGTCTTCATGGAATCCAGTCTTACTACAGACACTTTACCATCGGCCCCTAGAAAATCTGACAGGTACTACAGAGTACCTGAGTCTCACAAATTTCTCTTTAAGAATCCTACTGCGGATCCAGAGACCATTTCCTAGGGACCTAAAGGTATTAAGGCTACTACAGCCAAAAACCATACCCCTTCAGACAGGGATTCCAGAGCTTTAGACACATGGGGTAAGAAGTTATATACCTCTGCAACTCTTGCCATCAGGGCATTGAATTGCCAGTTTCACATGTTGAAGTACCAGCAACATATTAGGGAACTAATTAAACAAAAAATGGTGTTACTTCCAGATTGCACATAAAATAAAGATTTACAAGAGTTAATGAATTCTGCAAACCAAGTTAGTAAGCATACTTTGCAGTGTGACTTTGATGCCCTAGAAGCATCTTGCAGAGCTGCAGTCACTGGGTCTGTACTGAGAAGGCATGCTTGGCTGAAGGAACAAACCTTGCCAGATCATGTCAAATCAAAATTACTAGACGCTCCTTTAAATAAGGACTGTTTGTCTGGCACCAAAGCAGAAGAGGTTCTTAAAAAGATGGAAGAAAAAGCTAAATCTATGGAAACTGTTAAATAATTCTAGTGCAGCCACCTAGATTCAGTAGGCATTGGCCTTCTAAAAACTGGTCCTTTCCAGCTCCTACCAGGCCTTCTCAGTCCAAACCCAGGGGAAATAGACCACCCAGACTACAGTCTCAGGGTATGCAGAGATCTAAACAATGGAGTGCCCTCACCTCAAAAACAGGGAGTGGTAAGCCACCCCCTTATGGAAAAAGTTCACAATGACTTTTCAAATATCCTTCCCAGCCCTGCCCAATTACTTGTGCCCCTAGGAGGAAAACTTGCCCTTCATGCAAAAAACTGGACATCCATTACTCAGGACCGATGGGTCCTAAACATTGTATCCCAGGGGATAAGTCTGAAAAATAGGATGTACGAACACATCCATGATATTCACAAGAAAAAGGAAACCAATGTCTTATTCAGACAGATCTAGGACTGTTGAACGAAACTTCAACAGCCCAAATCCAACTTCACCGAACACGCTTTAATGAAAGTACTTTTACAGAAAAAGCACTTTTGCTAAAAAATAAAAAGAAAAAAAAACAAGAAAAAAGCATTTATGCAGGGGGGGGCAAGCCCCCCTGAACCCCCACCCACCTACTTTAATATTCTCACTCCAAGATCACACTACAGTGGGGAAAAGGAAAAAAAATTCCCTTATCCCTTAAGATCTCTGCAACAGTCATGCCCCCACAACTCCCTCTACCTGCAGCATACTTCAGCAACAGTGCTTCTTCTGTGAAAAGCACTTTCGCAGAAGTAAGGCCGGCTATTTAGGATTCGGTGAAACAGCCATTCACGCATCAGTCCTACACCCGTACAGACATGGTGTATTATGTAAAAATGCACAGTTTAGATTTTGAGTTATTGAGCAAGTGAAGCCCTCTGAACTGGGGGGGGGGGGACTGGGAGACCCGGTTAAAACTTTGGGAGTTAATATGGCAACACCAGCTTGATGCCTGCACCAGTCCAGATTTTAATGATCACCTCTCTATTGTTCCTGCTTTAAAAATGAGAAGAGTGGTGTAGGTGAAGGAACATAAATAAAATATAGTAGAACTATTATATGTACTTTTTGCGCACTGTTTTTTCTTGTTTACAGCAGAACACAAAATAAAATATTTAGACCTACATTCGTGAGTATACATATTTTCAAAGTGTATATTTTTAAAGTGGTTATTTATATAATATATAAAAGACATGCACTTTAATTTTTAAAACTTTGTGATTTTCTATGGTTACTTAAGTTAATTGTTTGGAACTAGCATCCAATGAAATGGTTGATTTTAAATTTGTACCAACCCACTATGGGTATTTAAGAACAACAATGAGTAGATTATTTATTCTGAAGAGCTTCACGTGGTGAAACGAAAAGAGCTTCAATCCAATAAAGTTTTATTCAATTTGTATTGTTGGGAGCTGTGCGTTTCCTGTTATCCTGATATACTCCTGAGGGATAGACCTTCACTGGACTACTGCTGTTGCTACCTGGCTGTTTTTTGGTTACTAGTGCAGTTATTGTCGATTCAGCTGTTCACTTTATGTTTACTAAGAACTTTTGGAAATGTTTGACCGTCATGGTCAAGAGCTGATGTATTTTATTGTTAAACTGAATTTTGCTAATATTAATAAGTTAACGAATGAATTAGATGAGCTAAATGATGTTATAACAAATGGTTTGCACTTTGATAATTACCATAGAAAATATGATGCAATTTTAGAAAAGGTAAACTTAGAACATAAACACAAAAAATTATTAAGAGATGAACAGGATTACTTAGATAAAGTGGTCTACCCAACTCTGAAATCTTATGAAATTATTGAGATGGAAGAGGGCTATAACAGAGACGAAAGGAGATGAAGTGATGTTAGGTAAGTGGGCACATATGAATGGGGGTCTCCTTTTTGGAGAAGTTATGCAAATGTAGCACAAAACAGATATGAAAATGAAGTGTATGAACAGGAATACCCTCCTTTAAGGAGGTCAGAGAGGCTGTTAAACAAGAATGGAGAGAAAAGTTTTTTAGTATATCCACAAAACCAATGGGGATTGAGAGGGAAAACCCAAAAGCAGATATGGCAGAAGAGAGGGTGGCCTAATGGTTAAGGTGTTTGCTTTACAAACACAAGATGCAGGGTTTGAGTCTCACAAGGGATAATTGACTAGACTTAAAATGGCTCATAAGAGCAGTTAGCTTAGTACTAATCTATGAACCTGTGAACAGCCGAAACAAGTAGAAAAGTTTACAGATGCATAAAATAGAAAATAACACTGACATAATAACAGCCTTTGATGGTAAATTGTGTAGTAATGAGGGGTTTAACATTTTTAATTATACAAGTTTGAAAATTGACAAAAACTATTTTTCTTTATTATGGAAAGGGGTAAAATGTGTACTTGCTAAATGTGCTGAAGCAGCAGCCTCTTTAGTAGAATTAAAACTCTACACAAGGAAATTAAATGTTTATGTAATGTTTAAAGATATGGAGGGTCTAAGAAGTTTGAATAGTGAAAACAGGAAAATTCAGAATTTAAAAAAATGCAGTTGTTTTAACTCTCCCTTACATTCAACTGTAGCAAACTTTGAGAGGGTTTGTTCTCAGGATATTTCTGAACTAGACAGGAAACATAAAAACAAGTTTTTAATTTGACCAAAGAAGAGAATGTGTTACTAATGGAGCTGAGTTCGAATTCAAACCTATGGTTCATGAAAACTGATAAGGGAGGGGAGATGGCAATTGTGGACAAGAACAATTACAATTACCTGATTTTAACTATGTTGCATGATCAAGATAAATATGAAGTTATTTCTAGAAATGAAATATCGATACCCCACAAAAAGTTGTTATTGTTTTTGGAAGATTCATTACTTCAAGGGGCTATAAACGAGCAGGTTTATCATTTTTTACTGAACGAACACCCTGTAATTCCAATTGTGTTTGGAATACTGAAAACCCATAAAAATGTTTTGGAACCTCCATACCGACTAATAGTTGCTTCCCATAATAGTGCCATCTACTCTTTAGGTATTTTTGTGGATTGTTTAGTAAGGAACAACTTAATTCCCACTGAATCCTTATGAAAACTTTCATGAGACTTTCTGTCCAGGATTGAGCATAGATATTTTTCTAACACCTGTAGCTTTTCCACAATTGATGTTGTGGATATGTTTACTTCTGTTCCCCATGAGGAAGATTTAGTCATGTTTCATGAAACTTTGAAAGAACAACCTTAGGAGGTACACTTATTAATTTTATGAGGGAATTGATGGAGGTTATTTTAAAAAATAATTTTGTAACCTTTGAAGGAGAGTACTTTAAACAGACTAGAGGGGTAGCGATGGGTTCAAGCTGCGCCCATCTATTTGATAATTTGGTTATGTATTCATGGGAGAAGAGGTATGTGATGGGTAGTAGATTTGCTGAACACTGGCACTGCTACCTAAGATTATTGGATGATATTTTTATTTTGTGGAAGGAAGGAGGACCAATTAAGGATGAGTTTATAGAACACATGAATGGTATTTGCAGTTACTTCCAATTTACACACTGTCACACATTGGACAGTGTTAATTATTTGGATGTAACCATCCTTAAAGATAGTGGAATCCAATGTTTTACTTCTAGATTATATAGGGAACCTACTTTCTCCAACAGTTATTTGGAATATAACAGTAATCATCCCAGACTTATGAAATACAATGTAGTGAAGGGGCAGATGGTAAGAGCAGCCCAAATGTGTTCTAAAATGAATGACTTAAAACACAAAATGGGTAATTTAACACAAATGTTTATTCAAAGAGGTTATTCCTCTTCATTTGTGTTTGATATAGGTGAGAAAGTGATTGAAGGGTGGGTACTAGATACAAACCATTCGAAGGGGTCCCATTGGATTTGAATAGTGAAAATGAGGGGGGTGTACCCCCTTACCCCACTTTGTTAGTGGTTTATTATGATGAATTAGGGAATGAAATACGTAACTTAGTGACTAGGAATTGGGTTTTGTTTAGTAGTAACCCAGAACTTGTTAGTATTCTAGGAAATAAACTGAGTTTCATGTTTAAAACTACCCACAATTTAAAATATCTATCACCCTCTCACTATTTTTATTTATTTTTATTTATTATTATGTTACATTTGTTTACCAGGATAGTCTAACTGGACACAGGTCCATTTACAGCGGTGGCCTGGAGAGAAATGCTCCACAATTAGATTAACATCAACATGATAATACAAACAATAATATAACAGTGATAACTGAGGTAAGTGCAGACATAAAAAGTATCATACAATCCAGTCTAAACAATAAACAATACATCAGCAGTAAGTGAGTAAATATAGAGAGCCTCATACATCAAGGCTTTAACATTGGATTACTGAGATAGGATAAAAGAATAAAAAAATCGTATGATTAGACATGACATATTATACAATTTCAAGTTGACAGTAAGATACCTAACTGTAGCATATATACAGCAGAGACAGCAGGCAGGAAGGTGTAAAGCATGCTGAGATTGTGAGATTCATGTGATACATGGACATAGCCATGTATTCATAAGATGTGATTTGAGGGGATTTTTGAAATGTGTGTTATTGGGGGCAGAGGTCAGAGAAGGGGAGAGGTTATTCCAGGATCTAGCTATGGCATGAAAAAAGGAGCTTTCCCTGAGATGTTAGCTTTAGAGATGCAGAGGAAGGATTTCTCAGTAGATCAGAGAGGACGATTAGCTCTTTATGGAGAAAGTAACTGGCTTAGTGCTGGGTTTTTTTCAGGATGTCTAACAATATTGAAGGCAATGACTAGCTGGTGGTAATTGAGTAGCTGGGGATGTTCTAACCACTGTAGTTCCCTTAGAGATTGACAGTGATGGGTTCTGAAGGTGGAGTTGTTAGCAAACTTGGAAATTTTATTGTAACATGATTCAAGTCTAGTGAGATCAAGTTTTCTGACCTGGGTAAAAATTGGCATGGCATACATTAGAGTGGAGAGATGGGTTTGGGCTAGAGTGATCCATGCCTGTTCTGAGAGGAATTGTTTATGCCTATATAGGGTTCCCATTTTTTGTGTTATTCTACAAAAGAGAAAGGGACATATAGTTGTGGAGCCTGTAAATATTGTAGTTACATTTTATGAGGAAATGTTCCAACCACTGGACAACCGCCCTTGGAAGTTAGGTTAGCTACTGGCAATTATGGAACCAAAGGAATAGTCTGTATTGCTATTCGTCAGGAATGTTATTACTTTTACGTGGGAAAAGCTGAAAGAAATTTTCGGAAATGTATATATGAACATTTGTATGATATCCAGCAGGGTAATAAACAAACTGCTTTAGCCAGACACCTACATAATAGTCCTAGATGTATTAACAACAAATTTAAATTTGGGATATTGGAAGTGGTTGAGAGAGACCTCAGGGGTGGTTATTGGGAAAATAAATTTGAAATTAAGGAATTATATTGGCAATTATGAACTAATGCCATTGTTCCTCCAGGTATAAATGATAGTGTTTCACTCATGCCTGTTTTGAGATTGAAAGCCCAAAATTTGAGTGGGTAAAACTACTTAGGGATTAAATTATCTAAATTAGCTGAGTGGTTAGAGCCCCGGCTTTGGGTGTAGTAGGTGCACAGTTCGAATACCTATAAGAACATGGAGGTTTTATGTTTCAAGTTTTACAACAATGAAGTGTTTTTTAGTACTTGTATTTTTTAAATTTCAATAAGTGTTACATGATCTTGTTAACTATTTAAACAAGGAATGAATGTTTGTTGGTAATGGTTCTGAAGAAGTCCCAAGTTTTTGGGACAAAAGCGCTTGAACTTTACCTTTTTTGTGGCTTTGGAGTAATTTTATGTGAATAAACAGAATTTTAAAGGTACTCGGACTGTTACTTTTCACAGTATAAACCCACTGGATGACCTTTGTGTGTGTTCCAGTATATGTATATTTACATTTTGTGCCTTGTTTTTAATGGTTGTACGTATGTTGTTCACGTAATTCATACTTAGAGAGTCAATGAAACTGAAGTCAAATTCCTTGCATGTGCTCATACTTGGCCAGTGTGATTCTGTTTCTGATTCTGAAGCTTCAGAGACTAAGAGCAGCATTTAGACAGGGTGTGAGGAAATTGTAAGAATGGATCTGGAAAAGGGAAGAGAAGCATCAAGAGTCATTCCACTTTATGAAGTAGAGAACGATCAACGACCTTAAAGAAGGTGTAGGAGTTACACTATCCTTATGGGATGCAACAAAAGTGTCCTGGTGAGAGACATTGGTGAGTAAAGAAGGTTTGAGAACAGCAAAATGTCAAAAAAAATAAGACAATGAGAAAGAAAGTTAGGAGAGTTCCAAAGAATAAAAGTTGGTAAAGTGGGGAGGAAAAGTGGAGAGATTTGTGAATAACACAGAAGAGACTGAACATATAAATTATGGGAAAGGAAAATGCAGTATAATTGCAGGGCCTGGTGCATAAACAAGTTTGCTGGTAGGCAAAGGGGTTAGGGCTAGAGGGACCACTGGTTTTTCTCCTAAAGATAAAACAGGGAACTGCAGATCTTAAAGAGTCAATGGTGATGAATAATATATATATAATTATATACAATAAGCAGAGGCAGATGGAAGTAATTACAGACTAATGAGCATATATAGGTCTAACAAGTAAGATGCAGGAATTATACATAAAGAAGGAGAAGAACAGGTGAGGGGAGAGGCTTATGTTGCTGACAGGAAAAGAACAAGAGAGTTAAACAGTACTCAAGGGAATACTCCACAATTTTATTCTTGCATTTTGCCACTTACCCAGCTCAAAGTGGCACATACTATGGGTTGTCCCTTATCTCTTTATTCAGTCTTCTTCTCTTGAAATCCCTCAGTCCTATAACTTCTCACTTGCCTGACTGCAGTTGTAGGACTTTTTCCACATGTCTGATGGGGCAAAGAGACAGAAAAAGATAGTTTTGATTTTGTAAGTAATTTTGTCTGATTTTATAAGTAAGCACACTTAAATGAATTATTCAATAAAGTGAGAGAAAGAATCCCCCTCACAACAGTAGAAGTATCTGTACTTTCAAACTGGCAGTTGTACAGAAATGATCCAGGAAGTTAAAGAAGGATCTATCTAATAAATGTGGATTCCAAGATTGCAGAAAATACTATTTCAAATGGGCAAGATGCAGTAATTTCAAAGCTTGTAGGAGCTGAAAATATGGCCTTTGTGTGAAGGGCCATAGAGGGAAGTTTGTGGCTGCTGGACATGCAACTTGAAAAATGTCAAAGCCAGGAGGTAAGTAACTAGAAATCCTTTACTTTGATATAAATAAAGTATTTAACTCAGTGGCGTTGGAGTTGTTATTTGAGATTCTTGAAGAAAAACCGAGTCTGACAGTTTTCAGAATGTTGATGAAAGACTTATACAGGGTTCCAAAATATGATTTGTGGTTAGTAGATTCTTTTCTAGGAAGGCAAGGGTGGAGAGTTGTACTTGACATGGTTACCTGCTATCACAAAATCTATTCCTGTTATAGAAAGTGTGTGCAGAACTGGAAATTCTTTTCCTCTTTCGCTCTTTTTTTCTCAAGTAATTTGTTTTTATTACTGAAGAAAGTGAGAAACGTGGGAAATAGTTGAAATTTTTGTGTACCAATCAGGAAATGAAGACAGATAGCAGAGGTCGTATAGCATAGAGATGGGAACGAAGATTTCCAGTTGTATAAGATCCAGAGGGAAAAGAATGAATGAAGTACTGTGGGTTAAGCCTATATGGACTGCGCTGAGAATGAATTACTCAAAACAACTCTTGGGGCACTTAATATTATAAGGGGTGTAACGTAGAGAATAGGAATACCCCAATGGGTAGGATTAATGTAAATCAAATGATGAACCTCTCTGAGACCCTATATGCCCTGTTGTACATCCCATTTAGGGCTGCAAGTGTATGGATTCTCAGGTTACAGGTTGTCGGTGATAGACTTTTGGGGAGATATTAATAAAGTATTACTTGTGTAGTAGACTAAGAGGGTTGCACAGGTGAGGAATGCTTGATATTCAGAGTGACATGATTACAGTTACATAAAGTGCCCTTATAAGAATGGAGTATTTGGAAAAAAAGTTGGCTGGCTAGTGTAGTGCAGAAGATAAAGATTAAGACAAGGAAGAATATCTAGGGGATATAAGGCAGGCTCCTTCAAGAAACTGCTGTGAGACAAATGGGGAAAATGTAAGGAAATTTGGAGATTTTAAGTGAGGGAAACAGGATGAAGTTAGAATATGGGACAACACACGCAGAAGTTGATAGGAATAGGAAAAAGGAGTAAAAATGTTTTAGGATATAACAGCAGTAGGGGAAGGGATGGTGGGTATAATGGAGGAAAAGGAACATTTTCAGTATTCCAGTTTGGGAAAGGTATATTTTACATGGATTTACTAAGGGGAAAAACAAAAAAGGAGATAGTATCCCTTAAGGATATATGGAACTAGGCAGACAAAGTCAGCTGGAAGGCGAAGGAAGGGAGTAGAGTATTCCAGGGAGTGGCAAGGCTGAAAGTCTTGGCAAAAGTTTGGGACCAACAGCCAGCCAGTGACACCCCACCCCACATTGCAAAAAAACAATGAATAATAGAAATACATAAAAAATGTATTATATAAGGTCCATGCTTATTCTTGGTGAAAGCATTTAGTAGGAAAACATAAATTATACGATAAATAAGAAGAATCCATAAAGTCTGGAATGGAAGTATCTTCAGAAGAGATGCATACTAACAAGGGATAATCTGAAAAGAGATGGAGTATGATTCAAGGATTATTTGCATTTTTTTCACTGAGGAACCCATGGATGAAAGGAACAGCTTCCCTCAAAAACTGCTTTCATCAACAAATTGTTTTTCACATTTTGAAAAAGGGGAATAGATGGGTATGGTCCACCTTTACTAAGGAATTTCTTTTTAGCTTCTAAAAGAAAGCTTATGCCAAGTTTCTGGAAAAGACAATTTGCCTAATAGCTAAAGCTGTGATTCAAGAGGAGACATTTAGGTTTTGTGCTGACTATGATACTCTGGTACCATCATTTTTTTTCTTGTATGGGTGTTGGAAGGTCATTGAATTTTGCCAGAATAGTCTATGTCTTTTTTTGGACCTGGAAAAAGGCATATGACTACCCATCACAAAATATCTTCTAGAAAGTGCAACAGCAGTATGAGGCTCCACGGCCACTGCTGTATATCATTTGGGCCATGGATTGGAATAACAGCTTTATGCTGAGCATACTCAAGGTGGACATATGACTCCCCAGTGGTTTGTCTTGTCTCCTGTTTTGTTTGGACTTTTATGAACAAAATATCAAAGAAAAAACAAGGTTTGGAAAGTAACTAGTGTGGGAGACATGCAAATCACATACTTGTTGTTTTAGGATGATTGAGTTTTGATCTTAAGTGAGTCCATCTTCAGTAGACAATAAAGAGGTTTACTGCTGAGTGTGAATCAGTAAGGATGAAAATTAAAACCTCCAAATCCAGGGGTTATGGTTCTCTCATACAAGAGAATGGATTGCTTTCTGCAAATAAGAAAAGGATAAAAAATGGATGATTTGAAGTGCCTGGGTCTTTTTCATAAGTGAAAGCAGTGAGAATTTGGAGACTGGCCAGCAGACAAACGTATGGGTGGCAGTTTGGCTCAGATGAGTAACACTAAAGAATTGCAAGCTTCATACTGTCTGGGGTTTGATCATCTCAGTGTACAGTTGTCTGCTGACTGCCTTTGAACAGGTTACAGGTCACTTAACCAGACATTACTGCAAGAGCTCCATTTAAAATATTTTTAACACCATTCAACAACCCAGCTAGCTAGCTAGCTAACTAATCTAACAAATGGGCGTAATAAGAGAAAGGTTGCAATAGCTTTTGGTGATAAAGAAGAGCTGTCATACATGATAGATCTCAAGTAACATGTCAGTCTATGTCTCCTTCCTCACATGTGGTTATAGTGTTTGTGCATTTACTAAAAGGATGAACTTTCTGATGAAGGGGGTGGAAATTAATTTCTTTCACAGGGCTGATGGGCTAATTCTTCATGATAAGGTGAGGAGTTAGCAGACTGGGAAGTCCCTAGTGTAGACCTCCTCCTCCTGCTGCTGAGAAGATCCAGCTGAGATGATTCAGTCACCTAGAGAGGATATCTCATGGATGCCACCTAGGAAAAAGGTACCAGCCATGGTACACTGGTACCAGGCATCACTGCATACCCAGGACATGCTGTAGACATTAGCTCTATAAATAACATGGGAATACTAGAGGGGGTCTAGTCTGAACTACTTGGCTTGCTGACACTGTGATTTTCATCAGGAAATGGTGGTACAGGTACTTATATCTGCTTCAATGTGGATATCATATTCGGTGTTTCTCATGAAAAGGTACAAGAACTTATGTGTTTTTAAAATATGCTTACAACTGCTGAGTGTCAGTGAATTGGCAATTATCCAAAGAATCCACTTAAGAGATTTCCATCAAAATATTATGCAGAGAAAATTATTATGAAAATAAAGTAAGAATGTCAGTTTTAGAAATATTGTGTACCACTAGCTACTCTGTTAATATTAAATAATCATAAGTAATCATAAAATATATAGAAACTAGGTTTTCCATGCAGACACAAGGTTGATATCCACACTAACATGATGAAAAAAGGAATGCAAAACAGAAAAAAAATCTGGCAAAGAGATACCCAGTGCTCAGCACGTGCACGCACACACACACACACACACACACACACACACACACACACACACACACACACACACACACACACACACACACACACACACAATCCACACTGACTATATTATTTCATAATGCTAGCTCCCCTGTATGTGGTAGTCATTAGCAGATTACAGAGATTGTATGTTCATGGTCCAGAAATGAAGCAATGCCACTGAAATTAGGCAAAAGGGATGAATTACCTGGCATTGACTGGCGTTTGTGGATTGAAGAACTGTTGAGAAACTTGCGTGGCATACCAGGATACAGCAATTAGGGTACACAGACCTAAAGATAGAGAAAGACAGATATCTGATTCAAAATTAATTGGTTTCATCTTGCTATCTTTTTACATTCTCTAGCTTCAGGTAAGATCAACTGCTTAATATTAATACAGTGAAACACCTCTGAACAATACCTTTCAAAACTGACCGGATTTGTTTTCCCATTTACATCTTCTTATTCAATTAATAATTTTTCCTCTTGTAATGTGTAAGTAATGAGTTGCTGCCATGTGATATGATGTTTGTAACATGAATTGTGAAGTAGGTGTATGGCAAATTTGAGGAAAAGCTGTACCACTCATTAAGTCCATTACTGTACCAGTGAGGATTGTCAACACTTGAGATGACATAGTATTGTGGCTGGCGGTGTTCACTGCTTGTTCAGTAGACTCAACACTTTTTTTCTCTGGTGGCTCTGTAACGACAGTTATATGCCGTGCAGGAGAAAAAAAAAATCAAAACTTATACTGCTCATCCCAAAAGAATGAAACTTATAATACTAAGCTATTAGGCGTAGTAATCAACAACAATCTTAAGTTTGATGCTCACATCGACCAAACTTTTAAGACAGTAAATAAGAAACTTGGCTCTTTATATAAGATTAAACAATTCCTTACCCCATCTGCTAGGACTGTGACTGCCCGAACACATTTACTATCAACCTTACTATATGCCTCTCCTATTCTTACAAACCTAAGTAAATCTGACCTAAATAAAGTCACTAGCTGCTATAATAACATTGCCAGATTTGCCGTAGGTTTACCATATAGACAACACCACTGTCTTAGCCTTGAATCATTAGGCTGGCTACATCTACCCTGCCAAATTCAGTACAATCAACTAATAGTTGCACACAAAGTTCTCTACCAACCAGAAATCACACACATCCTTAAAAATATTATCATCCCATACAGTAATCTAAAAACTATCTGCTCCTCCAATAGAATACTAGCTCAAACTGTTAAATCCAACAACTCAGCTGGTGACTGTCTATTTACCAACTCTGTTGGCAAAATTTAGAACTTACTTCCTGCTGAACTCACAGCAGTCCCCTCTTCAACTCAATTTAAAACATCTCTTAATAAACACCTAAAAATAAATTGGCTATGCCCCTGTACAAACCCTGATTAACCCCTTCTCAGCTTACTATGTACCACTGAAAAGCTTGGCTTCATGTTGAAACTATCATTACCATAACTCTGATACTTCTGCTGTTTCAGAAGATTGATTATTGGATTGTACTACTGAACTAGAGGACAACTTACACAACTATGTACTATTAAAATAAATGGGTTCTCAAATAAAAGTTTATAATTTTTAAGTTTTATTATAAATTCTGGCATATCTGGAATATTCATGTATGTGTTCTTGTACAAAAGTACCTAATTGTCAAAGTTACTTTGTCTGTATGTATTTCTGGACCTTTTCTCCCCAGGCCTCTGCTGAAAATGGACCAAAATCCAGTCGGACTCTCCATGTTAACAAATGTAAAATAAAATAAATAAATACTTGTTAGTCCAATGGAAGTGACAACAGCACAAAATGCAGTGGTCCTGGGTTCTATCCCTAAAAAAGGTCAGTGCTTTCCTTTCTTGTTGAGTTGTTTAATCAGATCCCAGTGTCCTAATGAATAAGAATTTGTCTAATAAGCCAGTGAGTGTGATTTCATGTCCCATCTCTGATGATGACATAATTTGTAGCATAAGTGCAGAGTTGTGAGTATAACTCTCAACTGAATCAGGCACAAATTCAGAAATAAGCAGAGACACTTCTAAAATGTTCCTGCTATTAACCTGAGACATTGATGGCTTATGAGAATGTGAATTAATACACAGTTTCTGAAGTAATAAAAGTAGAGTTCAATTCTAATTATTGTTGCTACTTATTAAGTATATTTCACTACCTTTTCTCTAAAAGTCACTAGTTTTAGGAGGAATTAAAAGGGGCATAGCTAAAATTCGAGTCAAAATCAGGTGTGACCATGAAAATCAGGGGCTGAGAGGTATGGTAGTGGACATCACTGCCTTCTAAACAGTTGCCCTAGGTTCAATTCCTGGCCAAAGCCAGGAAAATGTATATTTTAGTTTGACAGTCAGAGCAGAGGACTAAGGTTATGATCTGTTAATGAAAGAGTTACTTCTTGTGGTACAGGGTACGATTTCCTCAGCCTTTATTTGCCATAGTGTGAGCATGTTACTTAACCAGACAGTGCTTTTAGGGAATTTGGATTATGTTCCTTAATGGTCGCCTGGACTGAATGCCTAGTAGAAACCTATGAATCTTATAAATTAAATTAAATTTAATGAAAATATTTTATGCAGGAAATGAGATGCCCTGGGATTCAATAAACATCCGTGCAGGAATAGCTTATTCCTGCATGATAGGGACCGTTCCTGTGCAGCACAGCAGTGTGCTATGCATGTCCATGAAGGCATGCTGCCATGCTGCAAAACAGACATGGTTCTATGTAAGAGTGCAGGGGCTGTGTCTGAAAGCAGTGTTCTCATAATGCACATGCCCCCTGCACACTAGAATTGCCATACGGCAATTTAAAATGAGCGAGAATGCTTGCAACACCCCCAACCCGTCAGGGTAAGAAATCTGGACAAAGCCATAAGGGACAATCGTCCCTACAAAGGCAGAAAGTGGATAGAATAACAGGTTTAGCATAAGGATTAATATTCAGCAGGGTACAAAGCATATAGCGTACACCTCCCAACCCATCAGAGTAAGGAATATGGACAAAGTCATAAGGGATAATCGTACCTACAAAGCCATAAAGTTGATAGAATAACAGGTTCAGCATTAGCATGGATATTGTGAAGGGTACGAAGTAAAATACACAACAATTTTTTTCACATATTCAATAAAGTTTAAGAGTAGCTGCATGGGTGTGCCCATTGCTTAGCTATGCTTAGCCCAGCTGCAACGGCAGGATAAGTTAAAAAGCAATAGACATCCAGCATTAGCATAACTGCCTACAGGGACAGGCTCAGGATGTTCCTCCTCCAAGTCCCTCTGTGCCTGTGCTGGCCTTGGCAATGGTGGGGGGCTGTGTGGCCCTGCCCTGTGCTGTTCCTGCTGCAGCTGTTTCCACAGGATCATATTGTGTAGCATGGCACATACTATGAACATCTGTGTACATTTAGCTGGAGAGTACTGCAAGGCTCCACCAGATATGTCAAGGCAGTGGAACTATGACTTGAGCATCCCAAACACATGCTCTACAATGATCCTGGTTTGTGCGTGTGCCTCATTATAGTGTTCTTGTGTGGATGTGTGTGCATTTCTGATGGGTGTCATCAGCCACGGCTCCAGTGCATAGCCAGCATCCCCAACTAGATAGCCATATGAGATGTCCCCTCTGGCAAACTCCTGATACAGCTGTGAGCAATGCCAGATGTGGTAGTCGTGATAGCTTCCAGGGCTGCCAGCACATGCATTCATGATAATGCCCTGTGCATCACACACGACCTGGCAGTTGATGGAGGTGAAGTCCTTGTGGTTTATGTAGACCCTGCCCTGCTCACCGGGTGGTGCTTTGATGTGGATGTGCATGCAGTCTATAGCACCAACTACTTCAGGGTATTCTGCTAGATGGTGGAAGTGATGTATACGTGTGGGCAATGCCTCACGGGCAGTGGGGAAATATATGTGCTCATTGGCATGTGGTGTCATGGCATCCAGGAACTGGTGGAGTACCCTGGATCCTGATGCCTGTGAGACCCCCATGATATCCCCAGTTTGTCTTTGGAAGGTACCTGTGGCTAGTATTCTTAAGCCTAGACATACCTTGGTATCCACTGGGATGGGTTCCCCTCTATTAGTTCCGTGTGCAAGGCGTGGCTGGCACAGCTCAACGATTTGCTGTAGAAGGTCCCTGTCCACCCTGTAGTGCTCTACTATCTCTAGCTCATGTAGACCCTGGTAGGTTACCCTTGGTCTGTACACCCTTCTCCTCCTCTTCACTGTGGGTCGGTTGTCAACATTCTCCTCCTCACCACCCTCAGTCTCTAGCACATATTGATGGAGTAAAGCAGCAGCAGCCTCTAACATATTTAGTTATTTTTGCCAGTTAAAAATCCCCTGTCTGTGTACACCAGTGGTGTAGAGTTTGTGGGAAAAAAACAGTCTGTAGGGTGTTTGCATAGTTTATATTAGTGTGCTGGGCTGCTGCATGTGTAACTGGCTGATTCTGATACATTCTACCTGCCAGGTATGCTAGTTTTCCTTGATTGCATTCCTACTGCTGTTTCCCCTTCCCACTTCCTCCATTTTTAAGCCCCAAGACACGCCGCACATGCCCGTTGCTCAAATGTAAACAGTTCTGCTAGTTCCTCTTTTCTTTTTGTTTTTTGTTTTGTTTTTTAGGCCCGCTGTGCATCGCGCACACCCGTTTAGCTAATGTAAGCACTTTTAACCAGAAATGGGCCTCCCTGGCCACGAACACACTCTGCATTTTATGGAATAAGACAATACAGCCTCAGACACACCCCCTTCCTTAGCTGTGCTTAGCTAAGGACAAGCACGGGCCACAGAACTCCAATAAGCTTACAGCAAGAATGACACACCCCCTTATGAAGTCATTCAGCTCTTATACTTGCACTGCTGTATTGCTGCACCTACATGGTTAGGTACAAGCTGACACTTTGAGGAAATCTGTGATTCAGTATAACTCCCCTCATTTGCATACCCCAGTGTGTAAGTCCTTAGTTACTGCACTTAGATGGACCCATTCCCCTTGACAACCAGTGCTCCCTCGTGTTTACATTCTGCATGTCATTGACTATAATGGCAAAATGCAGAATTATCTTAAAATTGACTTTTCTCATTTTTTTTTTATTTGCGATATGATCCCGTTTGCTTGCCGCTACCCCAAGCTGAAATGGCTGTAATCAGCCAAAATAAAAAGTTTAATTTTAAAATAAAATAAACATTTATTAATGCCAATGGCCTTATATTTGTCCACTGGCATGTGTGTTTGACTGTAATACATGCTTTCCATGAGCTGTCCTGCCTCGGTTTGCTCAAATGCAGAAATGTATTCAGTAACTAACTGAATACATTTCTGCTCTGACACTGTTCCTGCATGGAGTCTGGACAGCTTAATGGATCGCAAAATCCCCTCATTTGCATGTTTTTTAGCAGCAAATGAAGTGACTTGCATCCCTCACAGCTTTCCATGCAGGAACAGTGTAGGGCCACTCGTGCACATGAAAACGGCACTTTCCTGGATCGCTCGGAGGCCATTTTCTGTGCAGGAGTTCCTACACTGTTCCTGCACGGAAAATGTCCATTCCTGAATCCCAGGATAGGCATGATATTATCCATGTAGATAGCTAGTTATAACTGAACAAACTATTAAGGCTAGGAATGTGGATGATTGCTTACATTAGGCCACCCCAAGGTGTGCAGTAGCAAGCATCTCCCCTGGTGTGAAGTAGGTGAACATTATAATACCAGACCTCTTATTTTTCAAGTTAAAATGTATGTGTGAATCAAGTGAAGATAAGATGAAAAAAAAACTTGGGTGGCTGATATAATGGCCCCTGCAACATCCAAAAGAACTGCAAGTCAATTAAAAGTATGTAAAGTAGTGGTGGGTGGATGGCAGCCCCCTTTGCCAGATGTGCTTGGATATCTTTCACTGACATTAAGTCAGTAATGTCCATTACAGTTCCCATTTTTATAATTTAACCTTAAAGTTTTAATATTTCAAGAAGTAAAGAATTAGAATAACAATAAAATATGAGCCACTTAACTGACATCCCCATCAGGGTGACAATCAAGTTGTCACTGCTTACACCTACTCAAAGTATGATGGTGTGTCCTAATATAAACAATCACCGGAATGTGCAGGGCCAAATGAGTGTACTTGAGTAGCTGTGTATGGAGCTTGCTTAATGGCAAGCCTAACATGTATATTTATATAAACCTAATTCTGTCATATAAAATATTAAGGAAGAGATTAATTACAATGTTAAAGTTAGATGGAAAATGCACAGATGTTCAGACCCCAGTAACAACAGGCACTACTGAATATGGGAGTAGTTCCTTAATTTTAAGAAAGATGTAATGAATACCAGGTTATTACAAACTGCAAAAGACCTTACCAAATATTTTAGGTATCACAGGATGTTAATGCAAAACCTCAATGCATTTTATTGTGCTGCTTAATAGCAAAAATAAAGAATTCTTCCTAATCTACAGTAACAATGAAAGTTATTGTATATTGCAAAGATGGTGTACTCAGTCATTTCTGACTTTTCAATGAATAGTTCCCATTCTTTCTTTGTACGAAGGCACTTCATTACAGATTATCAGCCAAGCTCATGCTGGCTCATTTAACTAAGCTCCAGATCCTGTAGCTACACTACGGTTGCATAGTGTTGGGTCAAAGGTCATACAGAAACCAAAGGCTGTGACAGTAACCATGGATGCATCTGCTCTAGAATGGAGGAGGCAATTTATTTGATTGATTAATCTATCCATTAACTGACTGATTCACTTTGGTAACCAGGTTAGTGGGCTGTTCCACATACAGTTTTGAACCATGATCCTGGCCAATGTTGCAGTTACAAATTTCAACATAAAATGACATTTGTTAGAGCTAACACAATAATGGCAGAGCACACTAGTAGAAATATACGGATAAAACATAATGACATGCAATGGATACAGAAGGAAATGAGAAAACAGCAATTAGTTTTTTCCAGAGGTTAGCAGTAGTGGCAACTTTTCATGGTAATGAACATGAAATTTGTACAAGTGGTATATCATAAGGCTTGTCATATGTGATTGCTTCTTGATGATGCCTGATGTCAGGTTTTTAGCCAGTCAGAACAACAGCACTTCTTGTAATTGTAGTGAGCTGCTCTACAAACACAATTAGTTACTGTTTTTTTTTTCTAATATTTTGATGTAATTAGTTTACAAGTTGCTGGTTTAAGCATTTAGAAAGTTTTTTCCACACACTGCTTTACAAGTGTGGACTTGACAGTGATATCTTGCATTTTCAGAATGTGATGTTAGAGAATAGCATGTATATCTCTGATGTAGCTTGTGTGCTAGGAAAGACCATTCCAGAACAATAAAGACTGGGCAGGGAAAAGGAAAGCAAAGTTGAAAGGTGTTTAATAATGAAAGTTATTGTTAGTGGTTACCTTGAGCTACTTCCCTTTTGTTTGTGGCATTTTCCTTGAATTGTCTTCACATAGCCATTAATATTCTGGTCAAAGCCAGATAACATTGTGGTCAAATCCATTTGGTGTTTTTTCAAGCCACATGAATGATCTCTCAGTCTATCAATAGTACAGAAATTACCTGTTTTCTGGGGGAAGCCTTGCTGCAATCTACAAAATCCACTAACCAACACAAAATGTAACAACTTCTTCTCTTCATTTCTCACTCAGGAGTTCATCCCAGAGAAGCACTCAGCCAGAAATGGCCACTGTGTCTCCTTCTTAATTTTCCCCACTTTCCTCTTATTTGTGTGTTTCTGGACAACATACAGTCATTATCCTACCTCTCATAATAAATAAATAAAAAAATCATAGCACTGGAATTAAAAAATCAGAGCAGATGTCCCAAAAGAGGAGTACCCCTGAACTTAACGACAAAAAACATTTTTAAAACAGCATTGCAGGTTAGTCTCAAATAAATACAGAAAACATCTAAACTAATCTGTTCTATATTCCTAACTAAATCTAAAAGAAATCACTGAACCCTAGTTACTTACTATTAGCAAGGCTAAGGACTCGAGTGCAGATGGTGATGATGAGTGGAT
The DNA here is from genome assembly GCF_019279795.1 of Protopterus annectens. Lineage (NCBI taxonomy): Eukaryota > Metazoa > Chordata > Ceratodontiformes > Protopteridae > Protopterus > Protopterus annectens. The sequence goes on along the minus strand of NC_056728.1, from coordinate 1,863,699,583 downwards.
GTTCTTGCCAGGTCCAAGACAAAATACAAAATGCACAGTCTCTCTTTGAGAGAGTTCCCAAATTTGTATCAAACATTACCATTAGGCCAACTTGGATGACATCACTCTTTGTTACTTGACTTCAGTTCCCAGGCTAAACAGAAACTTAACAGAATTTAACATTTCTGTGTGAGAAATACATATCTCTCAGATCTTTGCAGATCTTGGAAATCGTAAAGCAATAAAACACAAGGTTGAGCCTATCTGGGAATACCTTACCCGACTCCCTGTCTTGAGAGCACATCTGCTTTGGCATTGCTAACCCCGCTGTGGTGCTGCACTGTCATATCATATGCTTGCAACCCTAGGCTACACCTTAGTAACTTGGCATTTTGCTGGGTGGCTCGATGTAGCCATGTTAAGGGATTGTGGTCTGTAACTACAGTGAATTTCTTTCCATACAGATAAGGCTGAAGTTTCTGTAGTGCCCACACTATGGCTAGACATTACTTTTCTACAGCTGCATGGCATTCCTCCCTGGGTTGGAGCCTACAACTGAGATATACCACTGGGTGCTCTTCTCCCTCTGAGGAAACCTGGCTAAGTACAGCCCCCACCCCATGGTTTAAAGCATGCACCTGCACAACAAATTATTTGCTGTAATCTGGAATGGTTAACACAGGGGGGTCCCTCCAAAGCTCCTTTAAGCTTTTGGAATGCCTGCTCACATGCTGGAGTCCACACTACCTTATCTGGCTTGTTTTTCCTTGTCAGGTCTGTGAGGGGAGCAGCTATGGTACTATAACTAGGGACAAACTTTCCGTAGTACCTGCTGTCCTTAAAAATGCCCTCACCTGCTTTTTGGTAACAGAGGCAGGCCATGCCTGAATGTCTTCCACTTTGGCAGGTTCTGACCTGATCTTATTACTCCCCAATCTATGTCCCAGGTAGGAGGCCTGGGCCATTCCCACCTGACATGGTCAATCCTGCCCTCTCTAGTCTTCACAGCACCTCCCTGACATGCTGAAGGTGCTGTTGCCAGGAACAGCTGTAGATGGCAATATCATCCAGGTAAGCAAGGGCAAAATCTCCTGCTCCTGCTAGGATATGATCTACCAGCCTCTAGAAAGTTTCTGGGGCATTTTTTATCCCAAAGTGCATCTTTGTGAATTCATAGAAGCCAAAAGGAGTCACAAAGGCTGACCTCTCTCTAGCATTGGGAGTCAAGGGCACCTGCCAGTAACCCTTGGTAGGATACTTAGCCACACCCAGCTGATCTAGGGCTTCATCTGTCCTAGGCATAAGGTAAACATCTGACTCTGTGTGATTATTTAATTAACTGTAGTCCACACAGAACCTGGTGCTGCCATCCTTCTTTGGTACCAGCACCACTGGGGAGGCCCAGGGACAGCTGAATTGCTGGATTACCACTAGTTCCAACATTACCTGTATCACCTTCCTCAGAGTCTGTTTGACTCTTTCAGGCACCCTATAAGGGGCATGCTTAATAGGCCTTTGGGGTCCTGTATCCACATAGTGCTGCACCAGGTGTATGCAACCTTGGTTTCCCAGTGAACATGCCCCCAAACTCCTGTAGCACTGCTTGGATTTCTGCAACCAGGGTAGGGGATAACTGCTGGGACATTGCTACCCCTTCCGTTGAGGTGTCACCAGATCTCCCTCAGACTCCACCTGCCATTCACTCCAAATACTCAGAACAAGGGCCTCCCTATCATGGTAAGGTTTCATCACATTAATATGGTACAATTTGTGCCCCTGCCTCCTTCCTAGCAGTTCTACCATGTAGTTAACATCACTGACCTTCCTTACTACCTTGTAGGGTCCATCCCAAGCTGCCTGCAGCTTGTTGTGTCTGACAGGAATGAGAACCATTACCTGTTGCCCTACAGCATACTCTCTAGCTTGAGCATTCCTGTCATACCAGACATTTTTCTACTGTCCGGCTTCTACCAGGTTCCCCTGGGCCAAGCCCATGTGTTCCCTGTGCCTTGTCCTGAGGTTTAGGACATATGCCACAACAGACTCCTTGTGAGATTCACACTCACTCTCCCACTCATCTCAAATCAAATCAAGAGGTCTGCTCACCCTATGCCTATACAGAAACTCAAAGGGTGAAAAACTTGTGGACTCGTGGGGAACCTCTCTGTAAGCAAATAACAGATGGGGAAAATATTTGTCCCACTCCCTCTTAAACTGGTCTGCAAATGCCCATAGCATCATCTTGGGTGTAGAGTTTAATCTCTCAAGAAGACCATTAGTCTGGGGATGGTAGGGGGTGGTCTTTAGGTGCTTCACCCCACAGTGCTTCCACAGACAAGCTAGCAGGTCTGACATGAAATTGGCACCTCTGTCAGTCAGTATTTCTTTTGGGAAACCTACCCTGCTGAAAATCTCTAACAAAGCTTTTGCCACCTTTTCTGCCTCAATGGAGGACAATGCCACTGCCTCAGGATATCTGATAGCATAATCTTGTACCACTGGGATATACTTTTTCCATGTAGAACTTGGGGTACTCAGAGGCCCCACAATATCCATAGCTACCCTCTGAAATGGCTCTTCAATCATAGGCAAAGCCATCAAAGGAGCTTTCGCCTTGTCTCCTACCTTGCCAACCTTTTGGCAATGCTCACAGGTCCTGCAGTACCCTGTTACATTTCTGGAAATCCCATGACAATAGAAGTTCTGCATAATATGTATCTTGGTATGCTTTATGCCCATATGACCTGCAAAGGGAATATCATGGGCTGTGGCTAGAAGTGCCAGATGGTAGGCTCTGGGCAATCCCAATTGCTGTATTCTCTCACACTCTATCCCTCCCTCAGGAGTCCACTCTCTATGCAGTAACCCTTTGTCCCAGTATACAGATTCCCCCTTCCCTTGAAAATCAGGTGCCTCACTAGCTACCTCCCTCAGGCCTTGCAATGTAGGGTCTGAGAGCTGAGCCTGTCTCAACTCTTTCTTTGTAAACCTTCCCAGCTCCCCTTCCACAGGAAATCTGGTAGTCTCTGACAGCAGTACATCACTGTCAGCATGGGCACTACTACTCACATCTGCTCTTGCAGTCACTCTGTCCAAAGGAACATCAGTCCCATGTGCCAGCCTTCCCCCGGTGTGTGTTTGTGCTTGTATATAAATCAAATCTCAAAGTGTATGTGTGTCAGCTGCTTGGGCAGGGACATGAAGCACTGGTTGGACAGAGAGGGTGCTGGAGGTCTTAGCTTGACCACTTGGCTGAGATCTCAACCCTATAGCTGTGCCATTGGGGAGTCTTATTGGGGATCTGGTGAAAGAAGGAGAAATCAGCCCCAGACTGACTGTGATCTCTGTGTGCTCTTAAGGGAAATTGCACTTTACTGTGTGTGTACTTATCATCCTCCCAGTGTGTACATCCCCTACTGTTACCAGTGGTGAGGATTGAGGCTCCATGATTACTGGGCACTGCAGAGGCATCACACTATGGATAATTGTAGCTTCTAGCTGTTCATTGCTATTGTCTATTTTTCTTGCTGCACTATGCTATTAGTCATTTGAATGGAGCAACAGCCCAGTACAAATAGAAAAATGAACTAATAGTACAGTCAGTTAGATGCTGACTGTGCTATTTTAGTTGCATTGTGCTATTGTTCTGCTAAATGGACCAGCAGGCCAGTGCAACAAGAAAAATGGACCAGTAGCAAAGGAAACTGGAAGCCTGATGTATTATTGGTCTATTTTTTCCTAGCTGCACTATGTTATTGGTTGGCTGAGCAGACCAATAACAAGAGCAGTGAGAAAAATGGACCAATAGGCACAGGCAGCTAAAACACCATTCATTAATTTGTCTATTATTCTAGCTATGTTGTGTAGTTGGTCCATTGAACTAACTCATAGCACAGTGTAGCTAGAAGTTGACAGTGAGCCCATTCACTCCATTTTGATTTGATTAGCTCCTCTCTTACTGGCTGTATAATAGTACCAGAGAAAGAGCACATGCTGATGCTCACAAAAGACAAATAAGAGCAGCAGAATGTGCATTTAAACAAATGCCCAGATCAGAATGCTCCATCAACTATGGAGCAGTTGTGAGGTATGGTTTTCTGATAGCTCTGTTTTGGCCCTGCAAAAAGTGTTTCTCTTGGATTAGCATCATTTCCTGAAGCAGCCTCTCTGAGACCTTGAAAGAGTCACTTGTCTCACCCATTGGTAAGCCATACCCAAACCTTCACTCCTTGTGACTGACTGCTTGTATTCTCCATTTCCATGGATGACATGAGACCCATCTTACTTGGAAACAGTGGTTCAGATACCAGTTTCTGCTTAGACCAAACACTTGAAAGGCTTATAGAAGCAAATGAACTCATTATTATTCATAGACCATGACATTGGGACTGAGTCTGTTCACTTTGGCCAAGTTTAATATTCTTGATTGCCCATCTCAGATTTTTGATTTAGGGTTTATTCTTCTGTAATGTTTCACCTATCTGTTATGTGCAGTTCTCAGTCAGATGCTAATTATACGTCTTTGACCTCTTGGAAAGCTTGTAGAATTTTTTACATGGTACAGATAATTTACATCCTCTTATCAAGAACCTAATTCCCTCTTTAATTTCTCCAGTTCTTTTAGGTTTCTAATACCATAATGGGAATGGACCCCATTCCTAAGTCAAAGTGTAATTAAATTCATGAAATTAGTATTGTTCCAGTCTTTGATGTTAATTCCCTTTTTAATTTCCCCAAATCATTTGTGTTTCTAATATCATGATGGGAATGGACCCCATTCCTAAGTCAAAGTATAATTAAAGTTCATGAAATTAGTATTATTTCACTCTGAAGTCAGCCAAAGGTGCTCTTCGCAGCATCCGCAATGAGCCCAGTAATGAATCCATCTGCAGTTTGTATGGAGTTACATGTATTGGTAGCGTATCTAAATATGCTTGTAGAATCTTTTTTATAAGAGCTGTTGCTCCTACTACTATTGGAACTACCTGGATATCCTTCCTCCACATTCTTCTCATTTCTGCTTGCAGATCCTAATATTTTATAACTTTGTGACACTGTAGTCACTGGATGTGGCGATTTCAATGATCAATGCTACTCTCGTCTTCTTTTCTTGGACTAATATATCCAGTTTTCTAGCATCTATCTTTTGAACTGCTGGTAATGGATGATTCCATGTAATGTAAACATCATTTTCTATGATGCTTCGTGGCTCATGTTTCAGTGTTTTTCAGCCACTTCAGTACCATAATGTTTGCACAATCCCCAGTGCAACAGTCTCACCACATTATTATGCCTTTCAGTATACAGTCCTTCTGCCATTAGTATGTCACTTAATTCCCCCTAGAAAGTTGGTGCTGCTGTCTTCTAAACCCATCACTATAGCAGATCTTTGTATCTTGTAAAACTTTTTTTTCTGTGGCCATCACTTCAACCCGTAGTCTTTTGGAGTTGCAGGCTTGATTTGTGAATTCCCCTTACCATATATTCCATAAAGTCAGTGTGTCTATGAAACATAAGCTTTCATTTATCCCCAAGACAGCAACAGAGACTAATTTCAACCCAACTATAAACAGATGGTGTTTCCCTAATTACTCAGACAAGCTAAATATTTATTGGAGTGCATGGTTCTTCACATGTAGCTTAGGTTTTACCTTGACAGACCTAAGGTTGTCAAAAAAAACAGTCATTTTCTGCATCCATTTCCAAAAACAAGTTAGGTGCTAAAGTTTCCAAACTGACCTTGTCAGAATGCCTTTCTCAATGTTTCCAGGTTTATTACCAGAAATATAACAAACCTTTGTCATCAATCTGGCCAAGTTATTGCTACCTCTCAGACTTTCTTCAAAAATGCATCATTTGGTGATATCTGTCCAGCTGCCTCATGGACATCACTAAATACTTTTGCAAGAACCTAGAAGCTGGATGAAATCTCTATGATCAGGTCATTCATCAGTGACACTGTTACTGGGTTATACTTTAATGAGAAGCCACCCAGGTGGATACACATGGCACTACTTCCTCAATGTGATAAAGATTGATCTCCCAATCTCAAGTTCAAAAGTTATATACTTATGATAATAGATTTGGACTGGAGGTTCCACATCACCATCTCAAATCTTCTTTCCCCTGCTCAGTCTTTATGGTTCTAAAGGGTACTGGTTAGTATTTTTGTTGTATGTCTTTATAATGATATTGCTTTTTTATTTTTCATTACCCCAAACACTAAGTGGCATCCCCCTTAACTTTCAGTTATAGCTTTCCCTTTGTCTTTGATAGTGAGTTTTTCTACAGTTAATTAGCTTATAGTTTAGACTACAAAATGTTTCTGAAGCATACACTTTTTATCTCTCTCTCTCTCTTTTTCTCCATCGCCATTTTCTTTAGTCTTTTATTTTTCACTCTTGACCTTATCTCACCCATTGTGTCTCCATAATCATTGTTTCCCTCAATATAAAAGTCAGTCTCATCTAATCCTGTCTCTTTTCACTATTTTGTTCCCTCTGCAGTAATTTTTCTCTCCACTACAAGTCTAATCGTTCCCTTATTCAGTTTCTTTTCTTAAACTTACTTCTAGATAGTATCACTGATGGCTTTTATCCCCTAACTCACCAATTCCACTGATTGTTTTTGGTAAGTGACACAGACATGGGATGGGGGAAACTTACTATGCTCCTTTACACTGCCTCCAAAACCCAACTTCTCTGCCCTTCTCTTCATTTATACAGGTGTAACCCCCCTTCACAACCCATAAGCCAGTCACACAGGCAGCACACGAACCATGCACATCAACACAAAGTATCCACAAAAAACACTCATTCTCCTTGCTAATCTCTCCAGTACTGTCCCGACACTTCATTTTCCATCACCCAACCACAAAGTGAGCACAGGAACCACCCACATTAACCATTAATCCACTGAGGTTCATATGTTCATAGGTAGGTACTAGGCTATCTGCCCGAGGGCATTTATAAGCCTAGCCAGAGTGTGTTGGCTTTCACTGCCCCATTGATTAATTAACTGATCCTCTGTCAAGCAGAGCCAATGAAGTGATCTCAGGGGTGTATTTTCTGTTACCCATCCACTCATCAAGGTTTCTCTTGAAGAGTGTTAGTGAGGGGCTCTGCCTGATGTAATTTGGAATTTTGTCCCAAAGCATGGGGAGTCTCTGTGACAGGAATCTATCCCTCCAGCATGTTCTATTTATTGTCGTGGTGAGGTTTAGCTCACTAGAACACGTGGCTCGCAGTGACTTGGATTTCTTTAGGTGGAGCATGTCCATCAATTCTGAGTTGGACATGGCTTTGTAAGTCAGACAGAGATCACCTCTGAGTAAGCGATATGCCACTGAGTACAGCCGGAGTTTTTTCAGTTGGGCTGCATATGATATATGTTTGAGGCCAGTAATCCTCCTGGTGAGGTACTTTTGTGGTCTTTCCAGCTGTTGGAAGTGTCTTGTGAGGTACATCCCAAATGGGGCATTGTACTCTATGATGGTCTAATGAGTGACGAGTAGAGGGGCACTATAACCTCTTTATTTCAGGATGTGAACCCTTTAGTAATTAGATGGGCCACATAAAAGGATTTCCTAACTACTTTGGCAATATGATTGTCAAAGGAGAGATTACTATCTACCTGGGTCCCCAGATCTCTTATTACCTCTTCTGTATTAAAGGGGCTGCCACCTATGTGGTAATTCGTGGGTGTTTTGTTTTTCCAAAATGGGATGACTATGCATTTTTGGCATTTAGTTTGAGGCCATGACTTTGACACCAGGTGTTCGTCTCAGTAAGGCCCTTTTGGAGGATGTCCGTGTCAGCCGGAGAGTCAATTATGGCTCCCAGTTTGCAGTCGTCGGCGAACTTGGTTAGCCATAGTCCTTCTGTGTTTGCCCATACTTCTGAGAAGTATATGCCGAGCAGTAGGGGGCCCAGGACCGAGCCTTGTGGGACGCCGCTTGTGACTGGTTTAGAGTCTGACCTGGAGCCCGCTATTCTTACCATGTGAGTTCTGTCTGTAAGCCAGTTGGCAACCCATCTTGTGACGTAGGAGTTTATGTTCAGTCTAGTGAGTTTTTCTATAAAACCCGAGTGGGGAATGGTGTTGAAAGCCTTGGCGAGGTCAAGGTAGGCTGCGTGAACCACCTTTCCCTCATCTATGTCCTTGGTGACTGTCTCGAAGAAATCAACCAGGTTTAGTAGGCATGATCTGCCCTTAACAAAGCTGAACTGGGGCAGGTCAAGTGTTTGGAGGTTCCCAATGTCTTTGTTAATCAATTCCATGATGATGCGCTCCATAGGATTGCAGACCAGGCTAGTCAGGCTTATGGGGCAATGGTTACCAGGGTCAGTTGTGGCCCCTCCTTTGTGGAGAGGAATAACCATTGCTGTGCACCATTCTATGGGCACATAGCCTGTGGAGAGACTGAGGTTGAACAGCGTGTTTAGGTGGGGGGTTAGTTCGTTCTGTAGTTCATGCAAGACGCAGTCTGGGACACCATCCGGTCCCATAGATGCTGTGTTTTTAGCCTTTGAAAGGGCTGTTTTCACCTGTGCTTTTGTGATTTCCGGGACACTACACTTTTCCAGTATTGTTGTGCGCCCTTTTGAAGGTGAGAGGGAGGTGAAGTTTGCACTGAATTTATCTGCCAGGATATTGGCAATATCAGTAGGTTCAGTATATTTTGTGCTATTTTGCACTAGCTCAGAGCATATCTGTGAGTTGCCACTTAGATTCTTGACATAGCTAAAAAAGGCATTATGGTTATCTTCCTTGGCTATTTTTCTTTCGAAGTTAGCCTTGGATGATTTTATGAGGGACCTTAGTTTCTTACTGATACTGATCAGGGATGTCTTTCCTTCTTTGGATTTGCTTTTTTTTCTGAACTAGTTTCCTCCTTCTATCATATAGACTGTTTATGGCAGGGGTCCACCAAACTGGTTTCCTCCTCTTAGAGGAGTGAGTCTTGGTTTTTACTAGGGATGGCACAATCCATGCATCCTTGTAGGTGCTCACAGAGTGCATTTGTAAAGGTTTCTGCATCTTTGGCAGCATTATCCTTTAGCGTGGGGGCTGTGAAACTTACCGCCTCTGTCTTAAGTAAGGTAAAGTTTGCTTTAGAAAAGTTTTTACTGTGGTTTCCTTAGTTGGGGGTGGTGGTGGGGTATGGACATCCAGAGTGATTAGTTTATGGTCTGATCTCACCAGTGATAGGTTGACCTACGGTGTGGAACACCTGTCGCCCATGTTGGTGATGACCAGGTCCAGTATGTTTTCACCTCTGGTAGGGGAGTTTACCAGCTGATCCAGGATGTTTGAGTTGATGTATTCCAGGAATCGGTCTGCTAATCTTTCTACCAATTTTGACTTGTAACTTCCACCGACTCACTCCATCCCCACCTTTCACAAAGCAATCACCTGCATCACAACCCTCACCAATGCAGATCATTTACCATCTCTGCCACTCCCCCATTCTACTACTCTCTCCCTGTACATATCCATAAATCCTTCCATTCCAGCTACTGCAAGATATTCATCCTACCATTCTAGTGTTACTTAACTCCTGCAATGTACCTACCACCTTTGATCTTTAACAAAATTGCCAGTCTTTAAATACTCAAGTTTCCTCCCTTACTCTTCTTCCAGGAAGCCTTAGTCAATATTTTATACTTTTCTGTATTTATCCTGAAAATTCTAACTTTCAACTTGCTATGCATATTTACCTTTATCTTAATCTGACATCTTATCTCATATCAAAACACAGCAGGCATAATATGCTCATACTGACACACTTCAACTCTGCAGTCCCAAATTCACTGTAATACATCCTCTTTCCCCTACTCCTTCATTCATCTTTGCAAAAATAGCTATGCATACAGTAATTGTTTTCTGCAAAAACTGGGCTTACAAAATAGACCTAAAACTTGCTGTCTTTTCCCCCAGCTGCTTCTGCCTAACCTGTATTGCTCCCTAGACTTTGGCTCCACTGCTCAACAAATCTGATAAAGCTTTACTTAGAACAAATATCCTTAATGGGGCCATACAAACTAAGGTTTATAATGTCATCATATTAATATTCAAAGCATGCATAACAAAATTCATGATCTGTATGCCTGGCTGGCCATCTACTCCTGTTAAATCCTAGTTATAACTGAGACAATAAAAATAAAGAGATTTTGCCCCCCAGGCTAAAATATCCTCAGACTGGACCGAACTCATAAAAAGCAGGTGGCATCGCAGTTACATAGTCAAACTTCATCATACTTCTCCCAAATCCCTGCTCCCCTCCAATCTTTAATAATGCTGAACTACTCATTTCAGTCTTAAGATTATTACTGCTATCTGCATTTATCCCAGGTAATAATATCCCCACAACAGAGGACATCCTACCATGATTCTCAACAAACATCATGCTGGAAATCATTTATTATTATGGAGGAACCTCAGTATAGATTGGTTATCTATCTCAGCAAACTATACAAGCGCACACATTATCACCATTCCCTTACTGTAACAAAACATCCAGTAATGCATCCACTGTGTACTGGGTTCTCAGTTGTGACCCAGATAAAATAATCACTTGGAGTGCCCAATAGGACTCCCGAGATGACCATCTCCTAACCCATATATAAAGATTACCACTGTAGAACCCCAAGCAGGATCGTTATGACACAGTATGTAATATCTGCAGTTTAACAAAAACACCTTCACTGATACCTTAAACCAGTGCAAATAAAAACAATTAAAACTAGTACCGCTAGGCAATGCTACAACTTCTTTAACACCTTTCTCTCTCTGTACTTAATTAGCAAGTCCCTGTTAGAAAAAAAGGGTCATATTCAATCCCATTCCCTGGCTAACCAGAGAGACAAAGCAACTTATAAAACAGAGGGACAGAGCCTGGTGCACTCCCTGACCTCAGAAAACTATACTGGAAAATAATGCAAGCCAGTTCGACACACTTTTACATATGTTCACCCTTATTAATAACACCTCTTCTAACATCCTTCACACACCCTACCACAACCAACATAATAAAACCTACTCTGATTCAAGCCTGTCATTGCACATCTCTTACTTAAAGTGATTTGCTGATGAAAATGATCTTACCTATGCACCACTGTATGTGGTACATAAACTGACGTTCTATCACTTCTCCTCATCAGCTAACATTTCAGTGCTTTATTCTTTAAAAAAAAATACTTTCAAAATTGGCATTTTCCATATTTTGATGCTGGTGAGGGTAAACAATGAGCTTTAAGCTCCAAGGCATCATTGTAAGGAACATGTCTCATGCATCCATAGACTTTAATGGTCAAAGCATAATGCTCGTTGACATGCCCATTAAAGTCTATGGACACTCCTCACGCTAGTCCTTACATAATGTCACCTTAGGATTGCCTAAATTTGTTAAGGTCATGGTTTTAATAACATGTTTATGAAGCTTTTTATCAAAATACCCTTTTAAAACATAATTAGTAACAGCTAGGAAAATACCTTGCAGGACTCAACTCCTCAAATTCTGAGAAGTGAGTATAAATATCGGCAAATCACTTTAAGTTAAAATCCACCACTCCTGCTGCCAACAACCTCCCTTCTGACTTCCTTAGAATGGCAAGAAACTCTCTTTCCCATCCTGTGTAAATCTTAATCAATAATCCTATCCAGGAAATCTACGTTCCGGAAGACTGGAAAAAAAGCAGTTATAATACCACAGCCTAAAGGTGGTAACGCTAATGAATCACAACTCTTCCAGCACTTCACAGACTACAACTTAATTCCACATTCACAACATGGTTTCAGACCTCATCGCAGCACTACTACAGCTCTTCTCAACTTTGTCAACCTAATCTGTTTTCAGAGGGACACTGGTAACCTAGTTTCCTCCCTCTTTCTAGACCTTTCAAAGCATTTGACACCATGTCCCATCCAAACTACTAACCGAACTGTCCCTACTTGGCTTAGGTAATATTTTTAACACATTGTTTCACAACTACCTGTCTAATAGACTTTAGGCAGTCAAGTGGTACAGAAAAGTATTCCCCCTTTTGCCCATTACTGTTGGAGTTCCTCAAGACTCTATTCTAGGCCCTATTCTTTTTAACATATTTGTAAATGACTTGCACACAGCAACCCCCTGCTATACAATATGCAGATGATGCTACCTGCATCTGCTCTGCCAAAACCTTAGCAGAGCTGCAGGCTATAACTCAGACATCCTTCTCTTTCATCATGTTGTGGCTTGAAAACTCAAGACTCATACTAAATTCAAAGAACTTAGGCTTTTTACACTAAAAAAACATTCAAAAGTGATGACATGACCCTTGAAATGGTCAGAATACCAAGTTACTAGGTGCCACCATTGCTAACTATTTGAAACTTGCCATTCACAGTCAGTAAACTATCAAAAACATACCAAACACACTCCTTTTTTGCACTAAGCACTTTTCTTACTGGCAGTCTCAAAAAATCCATATAATCCACTTATCTATTGCCTCTCTCTTATATTCTGCCCCAATCTTCACAAACCTTTAGCATTCTCTCCAATCTAAAATTGATCAATGCTACAACAAAATCTGCAGCCAATAATTAAACAAAGTCCCATCACTGTCTGGCTTTGAAGCATCTAAACCATCTGAAACTACCACACTTCTTATCTCTCAACAACTGGTGGTAGTCTATAATATAATGCACAAGCCTCTAAACTGTCAGCTCTACTAAATATTATTAAATCTTACTCCCCAGATAGGTCCATGTGCTGTAGGACAAACCTATTTTCCCCATAACTCCTCTGAAAGAACCCCTATGCAATTTCTGTCTCAAATATTTGGAATTCCTTGCTTCTACCCATTAGACTATGGGACAAGCCCCCCCCCCCCTTAAAACCAGTTTAAAACAATATCTCAATGAACTTGGTTGTTCTCTTGCATATCCCCAGGGTAATTCGCACAAGTACTTACTCTCTATAAAATCCATCACATTTCAACACCCCATTCTAAACATTTTGCTTAATGCTAAATTTATAGTAGAAATTAGCAGATTTTTCTTACTCATGCACCTACGCATCATGTAACACCCTTAAATGCCTGTATTATCACATTATAAACTATGTACTTATCTTAAAACTATATGGCTGTAGAAAAAGTTAACTTTATCTTTTATTAGAAATTAAAAGTCAGCTTTATTTTTCATTAGAAATTACCTTAAAATAGCAGTGAGTAAACATCCTCTTTTGCCTGATCATTGATTATTTGCTTATTTATTGCCTAAATTGTAATTTTCTAATCTCTGTCTAATGTACGTTTTACATTGTTGTATCTGCCTTATTGTCTGTTATACATTGTCTTATCTTGTCAGTTTTTCTTATTTGTGAAAGTGTATAAAACTATGCAGTTTTACAGTGCGTGGAAAATTTCACCCCAGGCCTCTGCTGAAAAGGGGCTTTTTCAAAGCCATTTGGACAATCCCAGTGAACAAAAGCAAATAAAATAGTAAATAAATAAATGCTTTAATGTGCATTACCTACCAGCAAGTAAGAAGAGGATTCCTCCTGAAACGGCAATCCTGCTCTTTGTAACAGGGTTGTTATCCCCTACTTTAGTACATTTCATGCCCACCACACTGATAATGATTGCCAGGAAACCCAGAAGCACAGATACAACCATCAGGGCACGGGATGTCTGTATGTGAACTGAAAAATAGAAAAAAGCATTAAGAAACATTCAGACTTAAAGAAAAAAACAAACAAGCTATTCAGTAAATAGATATCAATAATATCAGAAATAGTTAATCTGGAATAATGGCTAGTTAGTCCACATTTTAGTTAGCTCATTACCTTTTGCTCTTTGGATTTAATATACAGCAAACCGGAAAAAAAATAAAGATTATTATTAGTCTGTTACAGTATATTACCTGCAAGTCTACAAGATAATTTTCAAGAAAGACTGTGGGAGTGTGGTAAAACAAATCCATACCAGTTTGTGCAAGTGTGTGTGTGTGTGTGTGTGTGTGTGTGTGTGTGTGTGTGTGTGTGTGTGTGTGTGTGTCTGTGTCTGTGCGCGTGCATGCGTGCGCTTTTGCGTGTAATTCTGTGTACATCTGCATAAGTCATGTATCTTGATACAGAGGAGTGTGGAAATTCTAAAAAGCTATCACTGAATGGTAGGAGACCAAACCACCATTACTTCGATATAGATGGTCACTTCCACTGTGTATCATAGTATCACTGTAGAATACTAGGTAATCCCCCCAAACAGCCTTTTTAAGCCCAGTCATGTTTCCCAGTAAAATTTGAAAGGTATTGGTTCACAAGGGTTTTGTAAGGTATATATGCCTCTGAGACACATGCCTGTCCTTCCAGCATGTCTTATTTATGTTGCAGGCAAGGTTTACATCTTTGGATTGGGTATCCCTAATGCTATTTGTTTTATGGATGTGCAATATATAAGGACAAGGCTATGAGGTGGTCTGCATAGGACTTGTTTTACCTAGTGTATTCTTTTTGTGAGGAGTTTCTGAGGATGCTTCAGTTGTTGTCTATGCCTAACCATATACATTTCAAAGTGGGTATTGTACTTAATGATTGGTCTTCTGAAAAAAAGAGTACAACAAAACAATGACATGTTTGAATCTAGATGTCATACCCCTGCTTATAAATTGTGCAACACAGAATGATTTCTTCACTACAGCAGACACATAATGGGCAAATGCCAATTCACTATCTATGTACATTCTCAAATCCATGTCTAAAGAGTCAATTTAATACTTAAAGGGTGTATTGTCATTATAGTAGCTTGATGGGGTGGCTGTCTTTACGAAATACACTATGATGCATTTTTTGGCTTTGAGTTTTAGACCATGGCTCTGGTACCAGTTATTAGTCTGAGTCAGGCCTTCTTGAAGGATATTTGTGTCTTTGCATGATTCTATGACTGCTTCTAGTTTGCAATCATCTGCATACTTGATCAGCCAAAGGTCATTGATGTTAGCTTAGATCTCAGAGAAGTAGAGACCAAACAGGATCAGTATCAACAGTGAGCCCTGAGGCACCTTACTCCCTATTCTAACTTCTTTGGCCATGGCTGTAAGTCAGCTGGCCATCCAGTGGGTGATGTAGAGGGTTATACCCTAGTGGTGTATTGTGTCAAATACCTTGGCCAAGTTGAGGTAGGCATTATGCACCCTTTAGCCCTAATTCCATTGCTTTGGTGACCTTCTCGAAGAAGTCCACCAGTTACGTACACAAGACCTGTCCTTGACAAATCTGAACTGGTCTGGGTCTAATATTTGTAGGTTACCTGTGTTGTCATTTAGGATATCCATGATTATTCTCTCCATAGCTTTGCATATCAGCCTAGTCAGGCTTATGGGCTGATAATCCTCTGGGACTGTGAACTGGACCTGCCTTTGACAAATCCAAGCTGATTTGGATCCAGTGCTTGTAGGTTACCTATGCTGTCATTTAGGATAGCCATAACTTTGCATATCAGGCCAGCCAGGCTTATGGTTCTATAATTCTCTGAGACTGACCATTGCCTGCCTTTCCACAGCATGATGACCACTGCAGATCTTGATTTGTTTGGAGGCTGTGGTGCTGTGGTTAAATAGTGTTTCTAGTGGTCTTGGTAGCTCATATTTCTTGATATGAAGGCTGCATCCTGGGATATTATCAGAACCCAACAGTGTGGTGTTCTTGGGCTTGGACAGTACCTTGAGCACCTGCTCTCTATTGATAGTTGGGGGTTATGGATGTTGGTATTTCCTGAGGGGCATTAGGAGGAAGTGGTTAAAATCGGAGCTAAATTTGTCAGCCAAGAGGTTTGCTATATCTTCTGACTCCATATAGGTGACACCATTGACAATTAATTCAGTACATTGCTGTGTATTGCCTTTGAGATTACAGGCATAACTGAACAAAGCTTTATGATTATACTTAGTCTGGAAGACTAATTTTACCTCAAATTTGGATTTGGTGGGTTTATTTAGCCCCCTGAGTTGCTTGTTTAGGTTGAGGGAGAGATTTCTTACCTTTCTGGGCATTGCACCTAGTAATTTTTCCATGAATTTTTTTCTTTTGTTATACATCCTGTTGATGCTGAAATTCTACCAGGTCAGCTTGTTTTTTGAGATAGTCCTGTGTTTAATAAAGGTAGGTATGGCTGTCTCTATACAGCTATTAAAATGATTTATAAATTGTTTCTGTGAGCAATTCTACATAGGCAGAAGTGTTTTCAGGGTTTGGGAGTAGGGGGACTGAACAGTTCCACGTAGACAGCAGTGGTCTCAGAGATTAATATTTTTTGGTACACTAGATGAAGTGCACTGCAAATGTGTTATGCCATGCTGGCAGCAGTGATCAATAACAGATATTTGGTGAAATCAGTTTTTTTTGCAAGTCAGCCAACATATCATTTTTCCTAAATGCTTTTTCCTTCTGTGCCAGACAAATATTAGCCTCTTCATGAGCCTGTTTTGATTCAAATGACTGCCCTTAGACAAGGATTATATAAGGATGTCAACCACTTCCCCACTGCTTTACCAATGCAGACCATTACTTTTTTTATTTTACTTTTGCGTACCAGGTAGTACATGGAACAGATAAATCTCTGTGTACTACAAAGAATCATGATCAGATCTCCAATCGTAACATATGTGTTCTTGATATGGATGCCAAGATTGACCTGTTGAGCTCCCGGAGACATAGGTTGCGTTTAACTTCAGGCCATGGCTCTGGCACCCATATCTGTTTCGTGAGTCCCTTCTGAAGGAGGATATCCGCGTCGTGCCATTTCCACTATGGCTTGGCTTCCAGTTCTGCTGCAGTCGTTTGTCACTCAAACCCCCATCCTCCCTGGCTGGCCTGTACTGTAGAGAACAAGAAAAAGCCAAGCTAAGGGCCGAGGCCCTGTGGGACACCACTTGTGACCGGCTTGGAGTCTGACACAGCGCCAGCCAATTACCCTCCTGTCTGTGGGTTCTTGGCAACCATGTGTGTGTGTGTGTGATTATAATCGTCTGTTATGTGTATGTGTGATATATATGGGGAGTGTCAGCTGTAGGTGTTGGGTGTGTGTGTGTGTGTGTGTGTGTGTGTGTGTGTGTGTGTGTGTGTGCGTGTGCGTGTGTGTGTCTATGCAATTGTTTGCTGGTTAGGGTTTGAGTTTGAATCAGGTTAGGGGGATAATTTTACAGTTGTGCATATTTGCATATGTGTGGGGAAGGGTGTCTGAGTATTTTGTGTAGTGGTACTGTTAGTGAAAGGATTTTTCGTAAGGTAACGTGTAGGGTTGGTATTATGGTCAGGGTCAGTGACAGAGTTAGAGTTAACAAACGTGAGTAACATGATGCTGGGTGATGCATAACATATGCCCTTTAGTAAAAAAATACTGGAGAAATTTTCTGTGATTAAATACTGGAATCTGTTAAAAATAAAAAAAAAATGAGCTTTTTCCTTTATTTAAAAAAAAGCATTCATAACAGTAGCTCATACTCTTTAATGAGACAAATCATCTGATTGTAGCTTTTCTACTGAGGTTGTCACTGTCACCTGGTTTATATATTATCTTTTCAGCAGAGCATTTACTGTTTTAGAGCACAATTCCATCATTAAAATGGGAATACTTAATAAAGGGTTTTTTCAAGGATCGGTACTAGGCTCTCTACTTTTATTATTGTTCATAAAGAGCTTGGCCTGGGATATTCCGCATATTAACTGCATTATGTGTATAATTTCTTCATTCCAGAATGACTTTGGTTATATTTAGAACTGGTACTCCAAGAACAAAATGATCATTAACCCACAGAAGTTAACTGTCATGGGTTTTAGCACTCCATTACTGAGCCTTTTGGTGCAGCTCTACCTTACATAACCTGACAAAAGCATTTGGTTTATTACTCCGACTCAGTCAGACTTTATCCTTTCTTGACCGTAATTACCTGTTAATGACTAAATTTGTAAATTAACTCAAAATATCTTATAAAGTACCCCATCCTATCACTGTCAACGTTGGAAGGGAAATAGCAGTTAATGTACTGTTACCTAGACTTGAATACACATTACCATTATTTTACAGCTATTAGCATAAAACACTGCTTTATTACAAGCTACTGAAAATAAAATCCTTAGTTATACTGATTTATCATGCAACACAGAGCACCACTGTTTTATTGTGCAAAAGACAAGATGGTTATCTGTCACAGCCAGGGCTCACTTTCTATTAAATATTTTACATTCAAATTACTTAATGAAGGATACTGCCCTCTACTGTTAAAAAAACTCATTGTGCAGGAAATTTCATATTCCTTGTGAAGCCATAACAGCATTAGGATGCACAAGCCCCAATTTTCTTTAGCTGGCTGTAAATAAGCCCTCACTAGCCCCCTGCTTCCTGGAACAGTACACTTACCAAAATCAAAGTAATTAATAACCTGTCTTTGTTTAAGAAAAAGCTTAAATAACATCTTAATAAAGAATTCAAATGCAATTCTTTTACAGCACTGAGTAGTAAAATTGCCTCATTTCACAGGATTAAAGAGCATCAAAACTTATTGTTTATCACAATGACATCTACTATTTATTTGACCAATTTACCTACTTTGTTAACAAGTATGCCACAGTGGTACGGCGGTAGCGTTGTTACCTCACAGCAAGAGGTTTTCCCGTTCAATTCTCAGCTTGGCTTGGGAGTGTCTTCTGTGTGGAGTCTGCATGTCCCCCCATGGTTGGGTAGCATTCGAAAGACATGCGTGCGTAAATGGGCATGCCTTCGTTGAAGGTTAGGCATCGAGCTGGCACCTCTGCGTTTTGTAAAAATCTACTGCCAATCATTAGCGGACCGGAGTTCCGCTGTGGCGACCCCTTACCGGGAAAAAGCCGAAAGACAAACAACAACAACAACCTACATTGTTAACAAGTAAACAAACAAACACTAAATAAATAAAGTGGAAAAGGGATTTAAAGCTATAGATTATCCAACTATATAGTCAGAAGGATTCACTTTATAATCTCGAAATACTGAAATATTGAATTTCAGTATCTGGAGACTATAAAGCCGAAAAATTAAAATACCGAAATTCCAAAAGCGTAAAATTCAAAATTGCGACTTTTAAACACTTTACACTAACTTTCAGGCGACTTCCTTCTAAATTCTCCACTGCTTTCAGTCAAAACGCTAGTTTCTAATGCCTTTCATTTTGGGAGCCATGCTCATGCCCATTAGTTTTCCTACCAAGCTACTCTGACACACACTGTACTAGTTTACCATTTCCATATACTCATGCTGTCCATCTCATTGCTAACGTCTGCACCAAACTAAGTGAATTCTGACTGCCAAAACCTCTGCCTTGTGAAGCCATGCTGTCTAAACTAACTGGGAAATTAACATTCACTAACTCTAGAATCCTTCAGGTAGAATGTTTTCTATGACTGTCCACGGTATAGAGTATAACTAACAGACAATAGTGTTGTGTGAGTACACATAGTACAGCAGTATATTTTGAGAAGGATCACCATTAATTAGCCACACTTTACATCTGCCTGACTGACAGAGCCCCAGTGCTCTGTAGGTGCAATTTTGTTTGGTGATCCTTCCTCAGTTCCAAGATGTAAGACCACACTACCTTCATTTTCTTTTTATCAGTGAATGAAGGGAGATATGCCCATGGAAGGAAAAAGCCCTGTTAATTTTTAAAAGGGTTAAACTTATCAAAATTGGTGTTTGGCTACAGGGACCTCATAGCACTTCTTCAAAATGAGTATCATAATGATGAAAAGTCAAACAGAAACATAATACTTGGTTATGTGGCAGAATATCTGTGCAAGATAGTACATTTGCCACCAAATATCAATTGAAAATACCACATTTCAGAACAGATAATAACCTCTACTATGTCTAGTTGGCTTATTTTCAGTTTATAAGAAGAGCAAGGCCCAGTCCCAAGAGAAGATAATCTAGGAAGAAGTTACACAGTAGTTAGCACCACTGAATATAAATAACAGGTTTATATGTAGTATAATTGAATGGGTTATAATCTGAATATAGAAATATTTCATGTCAAAACTAAAAATGTAAGAAACTGTCTGGAAATGGAATTAAAGAAAACAGCCTAATGCAAAACCTTTCTACCTTCACTAGAGGTACAGCCACAGACAATTATAGAAATAGGACCCCTCAAAATAAATAAATATTCAAGAAAGGAACAAAAAAATTAAACAGTTAAAAATATGATCTAGTCAATGGCATTTTATGCAAAAGCAAAGAAAAATGTGAAAGACCTCAAAACCATTATTCATAGATCCTACTGACACTGTTCACTCATATGTGCTTTGGAATTCTAATGTAAAGTACAGAAAGGGTGGAAATATAGGTACTTGCCTTTCTATGAAAACACCTTCCTCCATGCACAAAATAAATAAATAAATAAATATGTGAATGATGACTAGCAAGAACAGGTGGTGATGAGAAACAAGTACCACAGTAATAATCTTCCTCCTTATCCACATTATCATCATCATAATGAGAGGCGGCTTGGAAAAGTGGTGAAAACGTGTCATCAGAAACTAACTCAACTTTGCATATTTTGTGCCTCTGTAAAGCTACTATTTTTCTTAACATTCTTACTTTAGTTTCAGTAGCGTTATGAGCAAGCATACAGGTTGATGAAACACAATTTACAACTTGCTGCTATCTAGCTTTTGAAATGCTACTGTCTCACAAACAGCATAAGTCTGATCATTAGATTTTATTAATGACAAACTAACAAAATTCATTTCACAGCATGAGAAACAATACATCTATAGACCATATTAGAGAACGTTGGCTTCTTTCATTAAAATGACAGTTACCCTGTTTCCACTTAACACATTTGGTTATCCATACCCCATTTCCTGCTTTTATACCCGAGATGACTAGTCCAAAAAGAAGAGGTCCAGCAGACAGCCATGTGGGACATCACTTTTAAACTCCTGTTGGGTTAGATAGGTAACCTGTCTATCCTAACTATTTATGACGTGTTTGTTTTACTGAGTAAAACACATGTGGATTGGTATTTAATATTCTTAATCTGTCAATTATTCCATTACGGGAAGCAGTACTGAATCACTCAGCAAAGCCAAGATAAGTGATACTCACTGTCATCCCTTCACCAAGTACTGTTGTTATTTCTTGAAAGAAAGACACAAGATACAAAAGTCAAGATCTCACATTAAAACACACACTGTTCCATACCTAATGGAAATGGATTACCTGGTTTATTTTGGATAAGCTCTGTTGTTGCCCTGACCATACACTAAGCAGGCTGATGGCTCTAAAACTGGGTCAGATGTGAGATGCTCCCTTTGTGTTGTATTGGGTTAGATTTGACCCCTCTCTTTGCATCGTAGTACTTTACAGCATCTAACCAAAGGTTAGGATTACATCCACATGATAACATTTTGAGTAAGATGATTAATAGTGGTTTTAGTTAGGTTTTCCCTGATTTTGTGACAGAAGCCCAGTGGTATGTTGTTTGGTCCCATGGAACCTGAGCTTTTAATTTTACTTGTGGTAGCAGTTATGACATCCCCAATTGTACTGCAGATGTCTCCCTGGTCTCTCTAACATGAAATGCAATAATATAGTGTTTGTGACCACAAACACTCAGACATATTTTACTGCCTAGTATTATGTTTGCACCATATTTTTTCTGAAAACAAATTCTGTATGCCCTGTGACTATGTGGTCATTTAATTATCTGTTGACATGTTACACTCACTATTTTTAATTAAAGCATACCTTATTACTGTTTTCAGCTTATGCAACAAAGCTGAGTTCAAGTTAAATCCGGAAGTTTTGATAAGAAAAGTAAGTCTTTTCTGTCCTTTAATTTATACATGTTTATATGATGAAGGTAATTTGTTTTTCCTCCTCTTTCCATGCCCTACTTAATCTTCTGGCTGTTTCCTGATTGCCATGTCCACACTGCTCCTATATCCTTTAATTGCTCTGCCTGTCTGTTCCTGACTTCATTCTAGCACTGGGTGGGCCCCCCAACTTCACAGACAGTTGACCTTATAGTGCACACTTTGCAGTCCTAGGGACATAGTTATCCCATAGGGAGAAAAGACATGGCAGTGGGAGCTTTATTCATTCAGTGATTAGTCAACAGTCCCTAGCCTTATTGCAACTCATTCATGCAGTGATTGGTCAACAGTCTCAAGCCTTATTGCAACTCATTCGTGCAATGATTGGTCAACAGTCCCTAGCCTTATTGCATCTCCCAGGGTACTAACATCATGCTGTTCTATTTGGCAGTAAATGAAGGGCAGCTTTAGGATTTGCTTGCACCAGGCCCTTAGAGCAGCCTACCTCCTAGCCTTCCCACATGACCAACCAAGCAATCACTCTGACTTTGACTTCCAGCCTCTAAACACAGTATGCCTTCTGCCCCCAGTGTAGGCCCACCTATCCTCCAAGTTTTATTTATTTTATTTATTTAACATTTGTTGCCCAGGAGAGTCTGACAAGGACTGAGCTAGGGGAGAAATGCTCCAGACATGTCTTTGGAATGTGGGAGGAAACCAGAGTACCCAGAGAAAACCCACGTGGACGCATAGAGGACATGCAGACTCCACACAGACGGCACCCCAACGAAGAAACAAACTGGAGAACCTCTTTCTGGGAGGCAACAATGTTAACCACTGCACCACCGTGCTGCCCGTATGTCTGTGCTGCTAATCAAATTCATGTCACCTAGATCTTAATCAGGACTTTTGTCTCTCTATGCAACCAGCACAGACTCATGTGACTAGAATAATTTATGAAAGCTAAGTAGTACATCTTTTTTCTTCCTGTTGCAGATCTTACTAATTTTGTAACTTGTGATTTACTGTTAGATGCTCATAAATGGAAAAGTACAGTTTTGTACCTACCATAAATGTAGATGTCCGATAGACATGCAACTGCAGTCATAACATGTGGGTTGTCCTGCCTCAGGCAGCCGTCGGTCGGCCGGATTCCAAAGTCTGGGTCCAACATCTGCTGATGTCGCATTTCTCTCCGATGTCAGAGCGGCTGGAGTATATAAGCATCAGCCGACGCCATTTTCTTCAGTGTTTCTTGCCCCAGATGCCAGGAGCCCTCCAAGGAAGGCTGTAATCAAATTGGAAGACAAAAACAGGGTTCCAAACAAATAAATGAGCAATAAAACAAATACACCATAACAGATATCCCCAGCTAAGAGTAACAGGGATAGGAGTGGACCCTAGGCATAGAGGGGTATGGAGGGAGGGAAAATCCAACTGCAGTTGCATGTCTATCGGACATCTACATTTATGGTAGGTACAAAACTGTACTATGTCCTTCAAGAATGCAACTGCAGTCATAACATGTGGGTAGAATACCATAGCTTAGCTGGGGGAGGAGGAATGCTCTAGGAAAAAGGATGGTGTGGCAATCAAACCCTGCAGGACTGCCGAAGCAAAGCCTGCTCTGGATCTGGAGTATAGAGGGAGATTGTAGTGTTTGGAGAATGTATGCACGGAGCTCCATGTAGCAGCTTCTAGAATGTCCTTGGTAGGCACCCCTCTTAAGAATGCTGTAGAGGTGGCTATAGCTCTGGTGGAATGTGGTCTGACATTAGCTGGAACAGTCTTTCCATGAAAGGAATAACAGAATCTGATGCAATGCCCAATCCATTTAGAAATAGTCTGTTTTGAAATTGCTTTTCCTTGGACTGCAGAGGCGTAAGCTACAAAAAGTTGTTCAGACTTCCTACTGGCCTTGGTTCTGTCCAGGTAGTATCGAAGTTGTCTGTGAATGTCCAAGGTATGCAACAGTCTTTCCCCCTTATTCTCAGGATTGGGGAAGAAAGCAGGCAGATGAATGGCTTGATTTAAAGAAACCCTAGATACCACCTTTGGCATAAAAGTGGGGTTGGTCCTTAATGAAACCCTGTCTCTATGAAAAATAATAAAGGGTGGTATTGCCATTAGGGCCTGCAGCTCCGAAACCCTTCTTGCTGAGGTAATTGCCAACAGGAAAGCTGTCTTCCATGAGAGAAATTGCAAGTCAACTGAAGCTGCTGGCTCGAATGGAGGTAGAGTCAGTTTTTCTAAGACAAAATTGAGGTCCCAGGCTGGTACTGGGGCCTTTCTTGGTGGCTTAATGTTCTTGATTCCCCTGAGGAATTGCCTTAGTAAGGGGTGAGAAAAAACAGGAGGATCAGTGTTGTATCTAGCTGAAATAGCAGATGTATGTATCTTTATGGAAGAATATGAGAGGCCGTTCTTTAACATATCTGCCAAATATTCCAAGATGAGTGGGATGTTCAACAATGATGCATCATGTCCCTTGCTGGTATTCCAATTGCTGAATCTTTTCCACTTTGTTAAGTAGACCTTTCTGGTGGATGGTCTTCGAGCCTCTGTTAGTATCCACTGAACTTCCTTGGAGAGAGATAATCTGAAGTTATTTATGGGATTTCCCAGGCTGTTAGCTGCAGTGTCTGAAGATTTGGAAGCAGTGTTTTGAAATTGTGTTGAGTTAAAAGTAGAGGCCACTGGGGGAGGGCCCACCTCCTGGTGTGACATATGCTCCGTAGTAGTGGGTACCAGTGTTGTCTTGGCCAGTCCGGAGCTATTATGATTCTCTTGGGCTTCTCTGCTTTGATCTTTAGTAATACTGAGGTCATCAGTGGCAGAGGTGGGAATGCATAGATTGCTAGGGAGTTCCAGTTGAATGAGAGGGCATCTATTTTCCAAGCTTTTGGATGGTATGCCCTTGTGCAAAATTTTGGTAGAAGATGGTTGAGGTGAGAGGCAAATAGGTCCACTTCTGGCTTGCCCTATGTTGAAGTGAGTTGTCTGAAGGCCTTCGGATGTAACCTCGACTCGTGTGGATCTGTGAAATTCCTGCTTAGGCTGTCCGCCAACACATTGTCTTTTCCTGGAACAAACTGGGATTGTAACTGGATGTTTAGGCTCAGTGATTTCTCCCAAAGCTGCATTGTCAGTCTGCAAAGGGGGTAAGAGTGGGTGCCCCCCTGCTTGTTTATGTACCACATCACAGTTGTGTTGTCTGTCCATATCATTAAATGGCCTTGCTGGAGTTGGTGTTGAAAGGCCTCGATGGCATGCATTACTGCTAGCATTTCCTTTTGGTTTATATGCAGATGTGTTTCCTTTGGAGACCATTGTCCTTGTATACACCTGCCTTCCATGTGCGCCCCCCATCCAAGGTCTGAGGCATCTGTAGTCATGGTCTGTGTTATCTGTGGTTTTTTGAATGACATACCTGTGTTTGCCTGGCTCACCGAGGCCCACCATAGGAATTCCTTTTGTAGGCATGGAATGAGTGGTATGATTGTCTCCAAGTTGTTGCTGTGTTGAGACCAAATGCTTTTTAGGTACCATTGAAGCTTTCTCATGTGTAGTCTTGCAAATGGAACCAGGAGAATGCAGGATGCCATGTAACCCAGGGCCTGTAGGAATCTCCTTGCAGTCATCTGGGTGAGTTTTGCTAAACCTTTGAAGTAATGAGTTAACTTCTCTTGCTTGTCTTCTGTCAGGTAAGCCATCTGAGAGGCTGTGTCTAGTTTGGCTCCTAAGAAGATTATTTGCTGGGATGGCTGCAGTCTTGACTTTTGGAAGTTGACTGTGTATCCCAGAGCTTGAAGTAATCGTATGACATAATCCAGGTTTTTTGTCAACATCAATTTGTCGTCCGCTTGTATGAGGCAGTCGTCCAGGTATGGGTAAATTTGTATACCCTGGAGCCTGCAATGAGCAATTACTGAAGCCAGGCATTTTGTAAATACTCTGGGCGCAGTAGATAAGCCAAATGGCAATGCTGAGAATTGATAATGCTCTGGCCCTGCAAGAAATCTGAGTTATCTTCTGCAGCTGTGTCTGATAGGGACATGCAGGTATGCCTCCTTGAGGTCCAGAGTAATCAGCCACGACCCCTTGCCCAGCATGGGAAGGAGTTGCTGTAGAATCAGCATTTTGAATTTTGGTACTATGAGAAATGTGTTTAATGCGGACAAGTCCAGTATTGGTCTCCATTGAGATTCTTTTCTTGGAACAAGGAACAGTCTTGAGTAAAACCCCTGGTCTTGTTCTTGTTGTGGAACTCTTTCTATTGCTTTCATTCGAGTCAGCAGAGTGATTTGCTTGATAGCCTCTGCCCTCTGATTTTGTGGTAGGTTTGGCATGCCTTGTTTTCTTGGTAAGGTATGAAAATGAAACCTGTACCCTCGGTCTATAATGTCCAAAATCCATTTGTCTTTTGTCAGTCTGTGCCAGTTTTCTGCAAACAGAGATAATTTCCGCCAAAGGGAACTTCTAGTTGTTCCCTGGTAGGCGGTAGTAGAGGAAAGTCATTGAGATTGTGGTTGTGGGGCAGGTGAAACCCCTGCCACTTCTTTGGTTTCCTGGCTGCCATTGTCGCCCCCTGTAAGGGCCTCTGTATTGGCCTCTTCCTCGGCCACGCCTGTTCTTACCCCTTTGAAACTTTTCTGGATTAGGAAAGGACCAGTTTTTTGAAGGCCAATTCCTACTGAATCTGGGGGGTTGAACCTGGAGGAAATCTTTCACAGTCTGAACTGATTTTGCTTTTTCTTCGATGGTCTTTAACACATCCTTAGCATTTGCACCAAAAAGCTTGTTCTTTTCCAAAGGTGCATCCAGAAGTTTTGCTTTTACATGATCTGGTAGAGGTTGATCTTTTAACCAAGCATGTCTACGAATGACTACCTCTGTCATAGCTGCCCTACATGAAGCTTCCAGTGCATCATATCCACACTGCAGGAAGTGATTGCTTACTTGCTGAGTGTTATGTACAGCTTCCTGCAAAGTCTTCCTGTCTAAAGGATCAGGAGAGGCTAATGTTTTTTGTAAATCTTCTAACAGATAATCCTGATATTGTAACATATGAAAAAGGCAATTTAAAGCTCTCATAGATAAGGTAATGGATGTGTAAACCTTTTTGCCCCATCTCTCTAATGACCTAGCTTCCCTGTTGGAGGGCAAAGGATTTTTGAGGTGGAGGCTGAAACTCCTTTAGGCCCCTGTGAAATAGTTTCCAAATCAGCAGAATGGGCCCTGAATAAATGGGAATGAGTTTCTGGGACCCTGTAATACCTGTCTGGCTTGGCTGGAGCAGGAGGAAGAGAATCAGGGGTAGCACTAGAGTCAGAATACAAATCATCCAGAACATCAAGTACAGGAGGAATAGCTAAGGGCCTGTGCTGAGGCTTCTTAAGGAAAGTCCTAAGGCTTCCTAGAATCAGAATATTCCTGACCTTGCCACTTGAAATGGTCCCTCATGGTGTGCAGAACTTCCCCAAAAGAAATATCCTCAGGAGGGGAGGCCGAGGGATGGAATCTTCTGCATCCGAGTCCTCATAGGTCTGGAAGAGCTCTTCCTGGCTATCTGAGTGGACAGAGCCCTCAGAATCATCATCTGAAGGAGTAGGATCAGAGGGTTCAACCTGGGGCCTTTTATCAGGAGGAGGCTGGGATCCTCTCTCAGGATGGGCCTGTGAACCTCTAATCATGGAAATCAAATCAGCAGCCATGGACATAATTTGTGTCTCTGGAGTCGGCTGAGGTAAGGATTTAGGAGTAATATGCTTTGTTTTGCTGGCTGCCTTAGCCCTAGTGTAGGCCTTAATAGACATGGCCATAGGGGGCCTGGCAGCTCCACGTGCAGGAGTGACCTTGTCTACAGCAATGGTCTCGGGCATTTCCTCGGTTTCGGTATCCGGAGGAAAATCTATAACTGGCGTCGGAGTAATGTCTGGAAACGGAGTAGTCGGTAATGCGGTGTCTTCGGTTCGGAGCGGTGGAGAGACCGTCTCAGAGGGAACCGGAGCACTCGCGCTAGGTTTTGGAGTGGAGTCGGTGGTAGACGCGGGCCGAGGATGTCGGTCCGACGGCATGGTGTAAGCAAAATTATCGCCGAAATAATCTTCAGCGAACTCCGCCCGGTGCCTGAGAGTGCGCTTGTTGAATCGAGCACAGGCTACACAGGCCGAGACGTCGTGGTCTGGGCCCAGCAAGGGAGGCAGTAAGAGTGGAAATCCTTATGAGGTATTTGTTTACCACAAGAAAGACAATTGTTAACTTTTTCAGTAATTTCTGACATCGGCTGAGGCAAGAAAAGGTCCCCAACGGGGTACTTAGCTATTTTGATGACTTCGGTATCATAGAATACAGGAGCTGACCGACCGGCACTTGCGAACTGCTTCTGCTTCGGGCACCGCGCGGCAAGAAAGACTGAAGAAAATGGCGTCGGCTGATGCTTATATACTCCAGCCGCTCTCACGTCGGAGAGAAATGCGACATCAGCCGACGTCGGACCCAGACTTTGGAATCCAGCCGACCGAGGGCTGCCTGAGGCAGGACAACCCACATGTTATGACTGCAGTTGCATTCTTGAAGGACATCATTAATATCCTGAGCAGACTAATCTAGGTCAGTGAAAGTATTATCTTAGCCTGCTTTCATAGGTATGTCATTGACTGCATCAGTTTCCATTTGTAGTCTAGGAAGACAGATTTATTTATAACTGAATTTCATTCTGCTCTTTGGTTAAAAATAGTGATAGCATGATTTTTGTTATTATATGTATGGGAAGGGAACAGACACAAATTTGCTTGCGTGATACGTAAGATATTGTCCTGCCTAGCAAGATTTTATAATAGATGTTCCAAACTGTTTGATTAACATAGTCAATTGCTATTTAGGCATATTTATTTGATGTGGAGTAGTTTATCTACTCGATGTTTCCTCATAAGGAATGTATTTGCCTTAATTTTTACATCCTGTAGTTTAGTCAGGAAATCAACATATTGGTATGGATACAGTGTACAGTAGATTCCTGTAATACTAGATTCAGTACCAGTAATAGTAATTATCTTGTGAGCAGTTTTTAGTCCTGAGTTGCTGACTGTTAGGTGTTCTTTTACAAAGACAGAGACATCACCACCTAATTTATTTGTAAAAGAAAGTGTGGTTTGTGATATTTTCCCTGTGATGTGTGCTCCATATTCTGCCATTTGTGATATGAAATTTGCAGAGCCATAACCAAGATTGGGAAATGGGAATGGGTGTCAAAGGTACACACTGTTAGAAGGTGCTATCAGCAGGTGCCAGTGGGTTACAAGTAAAGTATTGGTATTCCTTAAATTAATGCTGATGCTTATTGCTTGTATTTAGAAGCTGAGCACATATTAAGTAATTGTAACAAAGTGTTTCCTATGAATGTACCAACAAGTATGCTACAGCAACAGTTTACGAAGTCCTCATCTTAGGAAGAATTTTCATCTGGGGAACTGCCCAGGACAGAGAAATAGCTTGGATCTTCTATGCTTCGTTAATGATATAGATATCAACATCTTCTATGAATGTGAAAGCTTTTAAACAGCCATTTTGTTGTTGACATGCCAGGCACCTTAACAAAAC
This sequence comes from Protopterus annectens, assembly GCF_019279795.1. Lineage (NCBI taxonomy): Eukaryota > Metazoa > Chordata > Ceratodontiformes > Protopteridae > Protopterus > Protopterus annectens. The sequence goes on along the minus strand of NC_056728.1, from coordinate 1,863,670,167 downwards.
TACTTTGGCATTTGATTTTTAATCCTGAATATTTTTCACACATATACATGTGTGTGTGTCTGTGTGTGTGTGTGTGTGTGTGTGTGTGTGTGTGTGTGTGTGTGTGTGTGTGTGTGTGTGTGTGTGTGTGTGTGTGTGTGTGTGTGTGTGTGTGCATATATCTGTATCTATCTATCTATCTATCTATCTATCTATCTATCTATCTATCTATCTATTTATCTATCTAGGCATGTATATGTGTGTGCATCTCTCTCTCTCTCTACATATCTACATATATATGTATATATATATATATATATATATATATATATATGTACACACATATATGTGTGTTTGTGCGCGCACACACACACACACACACACATATATATATATATATATATATAGATGTATATATACATACACACACAGAAATACATATAAAATGCATTATATATGTGTATGTATAACCAAACTACACATCTAGTGAATTCCCACGTTGAAATACAAATGCTTCAACATTCAGTCACAGAATATATTAATAAAATCTCATCACCAGAAACATTCATTTGAGCAACAAAGTAAGGAAGTTTTCAAAAGCTTAAACTTTAAATAATTTCTTAAAGAGACATTAGATGTGTTTTATAGTGTATTTCTTCTAAACAAAATAAAAATAACCAACAAATGGAAGCAGCTCTTGGTTAAATAATAACATCTTTGTTATTTCCATCATCAAAATAAAACTATAGCCCTTAACCCCATTCAGTTGAATTCTATTAGGAACACAGGAATAATACTAGGCAGGTGATAATGGGGACCGTCAGATGCCTAACCATATGCAGCTTTAAGGTAACAGACTTACATGTTCTTGTTGCACTTGTCAAACACATAGTACCGTTTACCTCCCAAAAGGAATAGAGCCTTACAGGAAAATTCTGGGGTAAATTCATGTCTCTCCATCTAGTCATCATGGCTAGCCTTAAAGATAACAAAAAAAGGACTTTGTTTGACCTGTAGGGACAACTTATTCCATAGACTGAAAACCTGCTGTGTTAGGAACCTATCCCTCCAGTGAGTCTTCTTTATGTTTTAGTGTAGATTTTGGTTTCTGGTGTGAGTGTTTGTAGAGACAATGGTTTTACAAATAAACAGGAGGTCAAATAAGATTGGGTCTTTCATAGCTTGAAAAGCTAGACCCAGGTCATCTTGGAAAAGCTGACACGCTGTTGTGTATAAGGAAAGTTGTGATCATTTTTTGGGGATAGCTGAAGGATTTAAGACCTTTCATTTTCTTGGTTAGAAATCTTTATGGTCTTTCCAGTTGAGCAATATGCTTGGATTTTTACATACCAAAGGAGGCACTGTATTTAGTGATTGGTCTGATAAAGGAATAATACAGGGGTGGATGACTTCTTTGGCTCTTGAAGATATTCCCATGGTAATTAGCTGGGCCAGATAGGGTTGAATAAGCTGGAAACAAAATGATCAAAAGAGACAGAGAGAGGGTTGTCCACATAAATTTCCAAGTCTCTTATGACTATCTGTGTCTGAAGAGGAATGTCATTTATAACATATGAGGTAGGATTAGCTTTTTTGTTAAACTCTGCTGTTGCACATTTTGCATTTAACTTCAGGCCATTTTCAGTTCACCCAGGTATCTGTACATTTAACCCTTGTTGGAGCTGTTTAGTATCACTGAATGAGAGGATAACAGGCTTATAGTCATCAGCAAACTTGACAACCACAGTTCTGGGATATTGGCTTGGATGTCTCCAAAATAAATGCCAAACAAGAGAGCGCAAAACAGGGAACCCTGTTACATTCCATTCATTACAATTTTACATTTAGAGAGTATATCAAAAACTTTAGCAGCCTGAAATCTGCTGAATACCAGATTTCTAATCCAGTAAACAATGTAGGGAGTTACATTAAGTTTATCTAATTTTTCAGTAATTCTGTCATGGAGAATGGTACCAAAGTCTTTGCCTGGTTAAGATAAGCAGTGCACAGAATATCCTTGTCCACAGTCTCTGTGACCTTTTCAGAAAAGCTTGCTAGGTTCAGGAGGCAGGACCTGCCCTTCCCCAAACCAAACTGAATGGGGTTTAGTTAATTTATGTTGCCTCTGTTGGCATAAATGAGCTACGCTATAATACATTTTGTTGCTTTGAAAATAAGGATGGTGAGGCTGATGTAACTGTAATTCCCTGGACATGAACAGAGGCCACATCTGTGTAGAGGAGTCACAGTTGCTGTTCTCCAGCCTTTAGGCACAAACCCTGTAAGTAGACTGAGGCTGAACATTTTAAGTCAAGACTTGTATAGTGCATACTAATGAGAAGGTATTCTGTAGAATACCAACACATACACAAAAGGGGATATTAGAAAAGGGAGATATAAAGAAAGGGTGAATAGATAAAGTGGTGAAGATTTAACAACTGTGAAGTAGAGCAACTGATGAAGAGGGAGGGTGCAGGGTGGTGAAAATAATTCATGGAAGTTAAGTCATGTGGCTTAAAGGGAGGCCGTTACATCTGACCTGTTTAAAAAGAAGTGTTTTCAGTTAGGTATGAAAGTTGAAGTGGTCACATGTCTGAGATGACTGGCAGCTATATCCCAGAGTTTGGGGTCAAGAAGAAACGCTGTGGTTTGTGTATTGTAGATTAGTCTTGCAGATTAGTAAAACTATGCCTGATTGTCTTTGTCCACTTAGGTTACAGGAATGGATTCTCACAGTTAGTTTTGCTGCTAATGGAGAGAAGGCTTCAGTATGAAGTAATTTAAATAAGAAGGAACTAAGTAAAAAGTTTGCTCTTTGCTTGATGGGTGACTAAGTACTCATTTTAAGTATACACATGATTACATTAGCTTTTGCCAATGCAGACAATCATCAGCACTCACATTATCACTCAAAATCCATTAGCTACACCACTGTTGATTGCCCATATCATTAAAACACAAGAAATTATAGAAAGCAAACCTAATAATTTCCTTTTGTGATTGCTTAACTACCTCAAAGCCAATATTCAGCTCCATAGTGGCAATAGGCAGATCCAAGACTCAACCATTTGCAATTTTGTTTGAAAATAAACTAAAATAAGTAATATTTGTTTACTTTTTGGTTGCTACCACCAAATTTGACCTCTTCCCACCCCTATAGGCCTCACCTCTACAAATTCAATGCTGATGTAACTCACATTGTAAGGTTGTCCTTACTGGAAGAGCACTCTAACATGCAATTCTTCTTCTCCATGAAAAGACTAATGGGTTTAGAGGTCTGCTAAAAAAGTAAATCAAAATAATGTAGACAGGGACTGTCATACTGCAGCTCACAATGTGTTTCTTGCTTTAAGTCCCACCCCCCCTTTTGTGCAGATGACATTGTCCTGCATGACCCGTCCTTTTTACCATGGGACAGCCATGTCTGCACTTTCATTGTGTTCTCTTCAGCTCAGTATCATCTCTGTGAACTCTGTTCTCCATGACAGCCCTAGTAGACAAATGTCTTGTACAGCCCCTCTCAGCTGGAATGTCACTGCCATCCTCCCTGCCAACACCACTGGCCACTAGAGTCACTAAACAAACTCAGGTCACTTGTGTTGTAATCAGGGTTTATCTATCTACACCTCCAGGATGGCAAAGTACAATCAGTAGTTAAAAAGATTCCTTGTTTTATTTGAGATTTTTTCTGATCTTATTTACAGATTAAGAAATGTGTTAACATATTAATTACAGGGGATGACTTGTCCTTTGGTACCACAAAAAATGGGCTATGTAAGAGTCAAATATCATTAGAATCAAATTTTTTATACTTTCAGAAAGAAAAAAAACTGGCATGTATGCAAATGTTTAGAATTGTCTCTGTTTAATTACTTTTTTGAGTTTAAAGAAAGATTTTTTAAACACCAAAAAGAGATCCTATGGGGGCTGCTATATTCCTAGTCATGAAAACGCTGTTTGGGGCCATTGGGAAATGTTTTTGTATATAACCACCATCTTTTAAAAAAAATGAAACCTCTTTTCATTTTAATAACTTTTTTTCAAAGAATTTTATTAAATAATTATTAAAATGAACAGATATTTCCATGAAATTATAACTTTTTTTCTTTAAAGTTAAAAAACAAGAAAATAAAAAAAAACCTTCTAATATATAAACCAGTGTAACTAAATTATGTACAAAGACGTTCATCATGCAAAAAAAAATTCTTAATATAGCTGTAGGATTAATAAAAATCATCTGTTTGCATAAATTAATAAACTTATTTTCTAGAAGTTCATAGATGATATTCCATGAATTATATAATGTAGTATTCCTAGATGATCTAGATTTAATAGTTAACATTTACAAATTACACGTTTCAAGGAGTATATTTTTAAATTCCAAAAATGTAGGTGCTGTACTAGATTTCCAATTCTTAGTGATTGTTTTTCTAGCTATAGATAGTATAGACCAAACCAAAGGGTACTTATTCTCTTTTACACAATCAGGAACAGGAGTATTAAATAAAACAAGTGATTTAGATATAAAGAAATTATCAGAAAAAATTGTTTGCAACAAATTATTGGTATCATCCCAAAATTTTCTTAAATATATGCAATTATAAAACATATGAGACCAGTCAGCATTCAATTCAATATTACATCTCCAACATGTTATATTCTTTTTAGAAAATATACTTATATTATGAGGAGTGATAAATGATCTATTTAAAAATCTCCATGTGAATAATTTCCATTTTAAAGAAGAAGTAGTCATACTTGCTGATTGTAAAATATTCAGTTTGTCTTTCTCAGAAGGGGGATTATTATTAATTAAAGAAAAATATTTCTAATAATTATCTGAATGTGTATCTAAATCACATTTAATTGCCCTTTAAATGTTTGATAACTTGCTGTTAGCAGGAAATTTATGCAAAACTGATAAAATCATATATTGTATTAGCTTGGGAATTCTTTTCCTAATCATAGGAGACATAGAATCCAATTTATTTAATACATATTGTCTAGCGTCTTGATGCTCTAACCATAAACAAGTTTCAAGTTTATACTCTTCCAAGAGTAAACTATTGGATTTTATCTCATTATTTATCATCATTTGGTGCCAAAATATTAAATGCTTTTGCTGAAATATAGACATTTTTGTATAATCTGAAGAGAAAATAGATCTGTGTGTGTAGGCTATAGGTAAGAGTAAATAAAGCCAATCCTTATAGATATTATATTTAAATATATAATTTTTAAATGATTTTAAAAGAAAAACTATATACTTAGAGTTAAAACTCAGAGAAGAAAATTCAGAAATATAATATTTTAACCTTCAAATAAATGGATTATTAATTATATTTAGCTTATATGAACTGTTTATATCTTTGGTATTTTGTGACAATACCTCTATAAACTCTTTACACTTAGCAGTGTATTCCACATCAATGAGATAATAGATTGTATTGAATACTGATGAAATTGAATGCTTTTCTAAATTTGGTAAGGTTATACCCCCATTATTCCAATTATACATATGGTATGTTAATGCAATCCTTGGCTTATTTGATAACCACAAAAATGTATGTATCATTGAATTCAATTTTTTAATTATTTGGTAAGAATGAGTTCATCTGGTGGAATTGGGCATCCTGAGGCAATGTCACAACTGCCTCATGTATATAGACAACCCTCTCCTCTTACCTCTAGACACAAACACTTGTAAGAGATGCAAATACACAGCCAGACTGGAGGCTAAGCGCTCTCAACCTATGACTGTAACAGACAGTCAAGAGGATAAGGGACACACTTGCATCACACCACCTGTCACACATGAATCTACAAAACAAGCACCGGCAAGACATACGCATAAATACACAAAAACATATTCGGAGGCACTAGGTACCAATCTGAAAAAGAAACAGTGCCCTCCAAAGCAGACAAGCAAGCAACCTGCACCCCCAAATACAAGCCAGAAAGCACATAATTCACCTCAGCATTGTGCCTCACAACAGCCCTTAAGGCAAAACACCATACCTAACACGCTAGTAATAGGAGACTCTATAGTAAGGCACATGGATGTTCCACTCACCAGGCTGAACAAGGAGAAGGTTACTGTCATCTGCCTGTCGGGTGCTCAGATCCGCCACATAACACAGGCACTTAGGTCACTCCAGAACAAGTACAAGTATGATGCTGTCATTGTACATGTTGGTGTGAATGATCTAAGATGTACCTCCCTGGACTACATGAAAAGAGACATTGAGGAGCTCTCTGATCATGTAGCCCAAGCTGGTATGACCCTGACCTTGAGTAACATACTACCTTCACCTAGAATGATACCACAATACAAAGACAAAATGATCAATTTCAACAATTGACTAAGCCTCTGGTGTCATTCTAAGGGGATCCAGTGTCTGTCTGCCTGGGATAACAAGATAGACAAGCCTCGCTGTTTTGCCAGAGATGGGTTGCACCTGTCACCCCTAGGTTTTTGAATACTGGCCAAGGCTCTTGCTGTCCCCATAGTGCCTTTTTTAGACAAGGCTCAAAGGACAAACCAACCACCATAACCAGCATAGGTAACAAAAACTAAGGGTAATGCTACTCAATGCCAGAAGTCTCAAACTCAAAATGCACACACTCAAGGTTCTCCTCAGCATGGAGAAAATTGATGTTTGTGCAGTGACGGAAACCTGGTTTAAGGCTCAAGAGAGCACCCCAGCACTGCCAGGTTACAATTCATATCATACCTTCTGGCCTCAGTTACCGGATCACAGTACAAAGGGCGGAGGTGTATCCATATTCATCAAGGATACCCATATCTCCAGGTTAGTAGCGCAGCATGATGCCCCAGAGATCATCCATGTGAAACTATCAGCAGGCAAAACCACATTTCAAGTTGTAGCCGGTTATAGATCACCCACCATGTCCCAAGATGCTCACTCTGCATTCCTTGAGACATTGGAAAATATAAAGGTCCTACCCAACACCACAATCTTGGGTGATTTGAACTACCCTGGTATAGACTGGGCGAACTACCAATGTTCCAACTCCTATGCTCAGCGATTCATAGAATTTATAAATTCAAATGCCCTTGAACAACTAGTATGTTCCCCCACTAGAGAGGACAACATACTGGATTTAATCATCACAAATATGGGCGCCCATTGTACCACACCCGTTATCACTCCCTCCTTGGTCAGATCCGTCCACAAACTGATAACCCTGGACATCCTCACCCCTCCACCTTCCCCAGTCAAAGAAACCATAGTCAAAAACCTTTCCAAAGCAAACTTCGAACTACTTGCATCCGAAGTGGAAAGCTTCACTATTCCCTTGCAGAAGGATAATGATATCCAGGATGTGGAATCCTACACCAAGGCACTCTATATGCATCTTCAGGATTGCATGGACCGTGCTATCCCAAATAAAACCAAGACTCCTTCCTCAAGCAAGAAGAAACCAGTCTGGTGGACCCCAGCCATAAGCAAACTTTACAATAAAAGGAGGAGACTTATACAAAAAAAGGCCAAATCTCAAGTAGAAAAATCATCCCTGATCAGCATTAGTAAGAAATTGAGGACCCTCATCAAGTCAACTAAAGCTAATTTTAAAAAGAAAGTTGCCAAGGATGCCAAGGATAACCATAAGGCCTTCTATGGCTATGTCAAAAACCTAAATGGCAACGCTCAGGTCTGTTCTGAGCTAGTACAAAATGGAACAAAATACACTGACCCTTCTGACATTGCCAACATCTTGGCTGACAGGTTCAGTGCAAAATCCCCCCCCCTCACCTCCTACAGGGCCTATTACCATTCCAGGGGATTGTGTAAGTCCAATTATTACTGATACGTTGGTTAATAAGGCACTATCTAAAGCTAAAAACACTGCCTCCATGGGACCAGATGGTGTCCCAGGCTGTGTCATACGCGAGCGCCAAAAGGAATTAACCCTGCATCTTAATACCCTGTTCAGTCTCAGCCTCTCCACAGGATATGTGCCCATAGAATGACACACGGCAATGGTGGTCCCACTACACAAGGGTGGGGCCACAACTGATCCTGGGAACTACCGACCAATAAGCCTGACCAGTCTGATCTGCAAGGCTATGGAGCAAATCATTATGGAACTCATAAATGGAGAGATTGGGAACCTCCAGTCGCTGGACCCCACACAGTTCGGCTTCGTCAAGGGCAGATCATGCCTCCTGAACCTGGTGGATTTCTTTGAGACAGTTACTCAGGCTATAGATAAGGGAAAGGAGGTACACACGGCTTACCTTGACCTTGCTAAAGCATTTGATACCATTCCCCATTCAGGTATTATTGATAAGCTCACCAGCCTGGGCATAAACCCTTACGTCACAAGATGGATCACAAACTGGCTCTCAGACAGATCCCATAAAGTAAGAGTAGCGGGATCTATGTCCGAATCCAGACCAGTAACGAGTGGTGTGCCTCAGGGATCTGTCCTGGGGCCCCTCCTGTTTGGCATATACTTCTCAGAAGTACAGGCAAGCACGGAAGGGCTGTGGCTGACTAAGTTTGCTGACGACTGCAAACTGGGTGCTATAATAGAGTCTCCGGCTGACATGGAGATCCTCCAGAAGGGCCTAAATGAGACTGATGCATGGTGTCAAAGCCATGGTCTCAAGCTAAATGCAAAAAATGTGTAGTAATCCCTTTGGAAAAACAGAGTACCTTCAAACTACAACATAGGAGGTAATCCCCTGAAATCTGAAGAAGAAATAAGGGATCTAGGGACCCAAGTAGATAGTCAGCTTTCCTTTGATAACCATGTTGCCAAAGTGGTTAGAAAATCCTTCTATGTGACCCATCTGATCACAAAAGGGTTTGCATCAAGATCTAAGGATGTAATGGTGCCCCTCTACTCTTCCCTCATCAGACCCATTATTGAGTACAATGCACCAATTGGAATGTACCTGGCTAGACATCTCCAGCAGCTGGAGAGACCACAGAGGTACCTAACCAAGAGGATTACTGGCCTCAAACAGTTGCCCTATGCAGCACGATTGAAAAAGCTAAGACTGTTCTCTGTTGCATACCGCTTTCTCAGAGGCGATCTCTGTCTAACGTACAGAGCCATGTCCAACCCAGAATTGTTGAACATGCACCATCTTAGCAAAACCAAATCTACTCGAGCTACACGCTCTAGGGATATAAACCTCAACACAACAATGAATAGAACATGCTGGAGGGATAGATTCCCTTTGCAGAGACTTCCCCTACTATGGAACAGGGTCCCGATCTACATAAGACAGAGCCCCTCACTATCACTCTTCAAGAGGAACCTTGATGAGTGGATGGGTAACAGAAAGTTCACACCAGGGATCACCCCAACAGCACTACTAGATAGGGGCCAAGGGTACTAGCTGCTAGTACAAGGGTCTAGGGAACTACTAAAGGGGTGGTAAATACTGCACAATGTGGCTGGGCTAATATATGCATTCAGGCAGATAGCCCAGTACCAACCTATGAACCTATGAACCTATAGATAAAGATTGAATTATATATAAGATTTTGGGGAGAAGGATCATCTTTATTATTAAAAGTTTATCATCCATAGAAAAGGGTAATTTGTTCCATTTATTTATTAAATTTTCTATCTGTAATAGACTTTTATTATAATTTATTTGAATGGTATCTTTAATATTGTTAGTAATAATTATACCTAAATATGCTATTTGTTGAGACTGAGCTATATATTCATTATATTCATCAGGAATATTGTATTTTTTTGAACCTGTTAAAATAATTTGTGTTTTATTATTATTAAAAGTAAGGACAGAATTTTTTTGAAAATATTCCATGTTTTTAAAAAGATTTTGTATAGATTCCCTTCTACTCCCAAGAGTAATCAATATGTCATCTGCAAACATTTGTATTGCGGATGATATAGTGGGGGTAATTTGTATCCTTCAATATCTGTATCATGTCTTATTAAATTTGCCCATGGTTCCATATCTAATGAAAATAAAAGAGGGGATAAAGGACACCCTTGCTTAATACCTTTTACTATTGGTATATTTTGAAATATACTAGTACCAATTTTAACATATGCTTGGCTACGTTCATATAACAGAGTGATAAGATTGATAAAATTATTGGAGAAATTTAATTCCTTTAATAGAGTGAACAGATATTCCCATGTAACTGAGTTGAAAGCACAATTTATATCTAAACTAACTAGGGTTAAATTTGTTTTAAAGTTAATATTCTTTTAATGTTATCATATGAAGTTCTCTTTATTATAAACCCTGTTTGATCACTATCAACTAATTTTGGTAAAAGTGTTTTAAGCCTTTCTGCATAAATGGATATAAATAATTTGTAATCAGTGTTTAATAGAGAGATGGGTCTATAGGAGGTACACTTAGAGGGATCTTTGTTAAATTTTAAAATAGGAGAAATAAAAGTGTATTACCAAGAAGGGGGAATTATGTTTTTGTCCTGAACAAGATTAAATACTTTATAAAGCAATTTTAGAGCATTTATAGGTAGTAATTTGTAAATTTCAGGAATGATGCCGTCATTACCTGGTGCTTTATTTTGCTTTAATTTGGTACTGTGAGTTTGAAATTCTTTGAAAGATATTTGTTTATCAATAGAAATCCCTTGTTCCTCTGAAAGTCTTGTTTTAGTGTATTTATTAATAAATGTTTTTATTTCCTCTTTAGAGTTAATTTCAGTAGTTGTTTGGTTGATGTTTATAAAAAACTCTATATTCAATTAATATATTATGAATTCCCGATACCATTTTTCCTTTTTTAGGGGAGAATATTTCATTAATATTATTAAATCTATTTAATCTTTGTGTTTAATTAGCAAGAATTTTTAAGGATTTAGGGTTAAAAGAGAAATTTATAAACTTGATTTTTTCTATATTGATCATAGTTTTATGTTTTAATATTTCTAGATATTTATTTAACATATTTATTTATTTTCTTTTATCTGATATAGCTTTATCACCCATATTACTAAGTTTTAAAGTGTCTAATTTACATTGTATATCTTGCAGCTCTTTATCCCAAGCTTTCTTTTTTTGTTGTACCAATTCAATATCCTACCATATAGATATGCTTTTAGGGCATTCCATATGTAAATTTCTGATATATCATTAGTATTGTTAAGTTCTAAAAAATTCTGTACTTCTGTAGAAATGAAATCATTAAAATATTTTAATTTTCCGATATAAGCTGGGATCCTTTTTATATGAATATTAAAATTTGGATTGACTACCACTTCAAAAATTATAGAATTATGATCTGATAAAGGACATGAAATCACTGCTGATTTGTTTAAGGAATCTGTTAAATTATTAGAAATAAAAACTCTATCTATCCTCGAGTATGAGTTATGTCTATGAGAAAAAATGGTGTAAAACAAAGAAGTAATATCTGCAAAATAATTTATATCTTTCAAAAAATAAGTATCTGAAAAGTCTTTTAATAATTTAGATGATGTAGATATTCTTCTCTTCCCATTAGTACTAGAGTCTTTGTAACCTAGAATACAATTGAAATCTCCTGCCAAAATAATGTTCCCTTTAGAGAATAGTGCAATTTGGTCTCGATGTTGCTTCACTGTGTTTATCCCTATCCCTGGGATCCAATATATGTTAATCAATGTGAACATTTTACTGTTTATTTCTATGGTGATTGCACAAAACGTTCCTTTATTATCCTTATATGTATCTATTATTTTAGGAAAAGGCATTATGCTGTTCCATAGGATAGCTACTCCTCTCTTTTTCTTAGTATGTTCAGAGCTTACTAAAATCTTATATGTTTTAGATTCAAGTCTGAATATATCCTCTGTTATTAAGTGAGTTTCTTGTAAAAATACTGACTGGGATTTATGTACCTTAAGATATCTAGTTAAATTCCTCCTTTTATTAGGATTATTTAAACCATTAATGTTAACTGATATACCTTTTAGTCTAGTCATTGAAAATTAAATTATGTAAATATAAACATACTGATCTAAGAAATACACAAGAATATATCTAATAGGAATACTATTATGATCATTAGAACAAACATACTGTAAGATTATCATATTCTTAAAATTAAGGTTGTTTCCTACTACATAAGATATGAACGTCTGAAAAGTTATTAGAAAATATTTATAATATAAACATGAAACAAAATAACCAACCCGAACCCCTCTGGAGTTTAAAACTCCTAACTCGAATAACATCAGTCACTCGAATCGACCTCCTATCAAAAGCAGCATCCAATCAGCACCTGCCTAAATGTCTATAGTCATAACTATAAAAATAAGGCTTCTGATCAATATCGTAAACATTTTTTTGTATGAACCAAATATATAGATATAATGTTGTGTCAATTAGTAAATTGATGACAGCTACATCTTAGGAATAAAGTACAGAATTTTCTTACATTAGTTAGTAGGTTATTAAGAACTACTATGATCTATTAGTTTACTCTTCTGTTTTAAAGTAATCACCTTTGATAAGAACCTTAAAAAGAGACTATGGCATTCTTTTATTACTGAAATATGGCTAATAAAGGCTGAAGTATGATATATAGTACTGCCATAGGTGATCAGCTAAATGGAACATAGTTGTAAATGAATCACCTAAGGGCCTTCAATGGCCACTAACATTGGCAGCTAATAAATAAGATGCTAATAAAAGTGATTTTACTAACAATCAACTAGCATATTGATTGTTCTGAAAGAAATGAACACTGCATTTCTTTGCCAGAAACCAAATATAGTGATTACTCATCAAGAAGTAAAACCAGCAACATCCTGCCAGTTTTCTTATAACCAAACACCCCTGTGCAGTCTCTCATAGAAGAGTGACTAATAAACCTTAAAAGTCTGATCTTCCATTCATTGCATTAATTTGAGTTACCTCAAAGGGTCCATCACCATACTGACAACTAGTGAAAAGGTCATATTAGTTCAAAAAAGCAAGGTGTTTAAATAGCTCCTGTAAACTATATAAAAGCCTTATTTAAATATAATGAGCTTTTTATTATTCAATTATAGCTTATACTATCTTTGAATTTTGAAAAGCTATTTCATTAACAAAACAAAAGATGAAAATTTCACATTTTCTAATGATAAACAGATCTAACTATTTTTAATGTACCTGTCCTTCCAATATTATTGCTGCCTATGTGATACATCCCTATCAGCCTATTACACAAATGCATTCATAAAATAACTGAGATAACCTATTATATACATCTATACATTTAACATTTTGTTAAATGCTTCATGAATATTTTCTCAGCAAGTCAATAGTTATAAAAAATGTACATGTAACACAAGTATATAAACAGCTTGTAGCGTTATTAAATCTTCCAAAAATGCACAAATCACAACTAGTATTTCTCATCAAGATATTGGCACCCTTGTCATACATAAAGCAAATATTTTATGAGAATACTATTTGTATATAAATACATAAGGCTCAAGAATACCTATGATGATCAGAAAAAGTATTTAGGCTACATGAGTAGTATAATCCCTATTTATTTAAGAGATTATTGCATATAATGTCTTACAATAAGTTGAAAGTAGTAATCTAGTTATATCTTCTTTCCGTATGCTGTATTAGGAAACAAATTCGATTCATTAGTGTCCCAGTGAGGATCAGAAGATCAATTTACTTCTGACGCCTTCTTGATGACGTTTTAAGAAAGCTCCGAGCTTTCCAGCCGCGATAGATACCACAGAGTCTCAAGCTCATCATGAAGATAAAGCTTTCAAAGTTCTGGAGGGAAATAGTAAGTAAAAAATTACTTAACTACATATAAGGCAATGTTTCGAGACTCCCTCTATACCGAGAGAGATGAGAAAAAAAAAACCTTGCATACACAACACGAAGCAATGACAGCTATCAAGCAAAGCTTCACCACACTATCAACCAGACTCTCCGACCAAAGCACATAGGCACTAAAACATACAATTAACACAAACAACACCACACATGTCTCTACAGTGCTAGAGTACCAAACCAGAGCCTCCAAATAAACATACCAACAACTCAGAAACAACAACAAAGCCATACCATTACTCCAGCCACACTGCCACTCACATCCCGGGTCAGAAGTACCATCACTAGCACAGCAATTCTGCAACTATACATCAGGCCATCATACAAGATTCCTTTATCAAACAATTAACCATAAATCAACTAAAATACAAATACAGCAATTATAACTAAATAAAAGTTTTCCAACCACTATAGGAACCAAAATCAAGATAAACAAATATGCCCCCTAATGATAAGCACCACTACAAGACATCCGGAAGCATAGATATCCAAGACAGGAGAATCACTGCATCCATGGGAATCAAACCAATAAACATTAAGATAATTAATCTTAAACAAATAGTACAAATGAAAAAAAAATCCCAACAAACGACTATTCTACAAAACAAAATAGACAACTATTTAGTTAACCAATTTACATTATATTAAATATAATACCAAAAGCTCACCTGGATGTCCGGTTTCATTTCCCCAACTGAGTGAATCAAGTGCAAATATGTACTTGTTATGATTCATCTTTTGATTTTTTTTTTTAGGGTCAAATGTTTTCCAAGTGTTGTTCTCAGCATTTCTTTTAAGACTAGGACTGGCCCACTCCATTTCATCTACTTTTTCCAGTATGTTATTAGATTTTATATAAGTTATTGCATTGTCTAGGTCATCAAAAATTTTAAAACCATCTTGATAAAATATTTTCAGTCCTGTAGGAAAAAGCAAATGGGTTTTTATTTTATTCTTTTTTAGTTCTCTGACTAAAGGCAAGAACATTTTCCTTTTTGATAATACTGAAGAAGAATAGTCATTATCAAAGCATATAATATTGTCCTTCAGTTTGATTGGGGATTTTGCCCATGCAGTCTTTAGTACCATTTCCTTATCATGGGCTGATAGGAACTTTACAATAACAGATTTAGTATAATTACTCTTGTGTTTTTAGATGTCACCGTTGATCTATGGGCTCTTTCAATACCATATGAAAGAGCCTCCGGCAGTTCAAGTACTTCAGGTAACCAGGAACATAAAAAATGTCCATATTATTTCCCTCTATGTTAATGTAAGCCAAAAAATCTCACATTATTCCTATGGGACCTGTTCTCAAGGTCATCAATCTTTGTCTGAAGAAGAGAATTTTGCTTTAACAGGAACTCAACATTATGTTCACTCTTCTGAATTCTGTTATCCATATCACTTAATGCAGTTTCCATTCCTGAAATCTGCTTCCTTTGTTGCAATAAATCTTCATGTAGAATGTCCATTTGGTGAGAGCACTTTTCTTTGAAATTGTCAATTTTTATATCCATTTTGTCTATTTTGACACTTAGTTCTTGAATAGTAGTTAGTAATGACTGTAGTTCTTTTTTGATAGTTGTCTCTTGATGAGAAGATTTAGTGAAGCTCATCCTGTTCTTTTACTGTAGTACTTCCAAGTGTAACTTTGACATTAAAACTTAAAATCTACTTGAAAATTTTTATATACTACCCTAATATATATTTTAAAGAATTAATTAAAATAAAAAAAATATTATTAGGGAAGTTTATATCAATATTTCCTGTCAATAAAGTTCTGTAAAAGCAGAGCTGATAAGAAAAGCTGCTACTCTGTGCTCATCTTGGCCACGCCCCCCATTTTAATAACTTTTTGACATATATTCAAAAAAGGTGGGAATTGGTATAATGGTTAGGGTGTTTGCCTCACAATCACAAGATTAATTCTTATTTTTGAAAGGGAAAGTAGCTAGGCTTAAAATGGAGCACAAGGATAGCTAGCGTAGTGCTTATCTATGAACCTATGGGCTATAAACTATATAATGTCACCTTCTCCCTACCTAAAAAAATGAAACAGTTTTAGCAAAAATCTAAAAACTACCACTAAGAAATGTAAAGCTGAGTATAAAATTAGAGTGGGATACTGTCAGTGAATGAGAGCAAAGGAGGCATTCACAACTGTGGGAAGTGTAGAAGTATCAAACTCCTGTCACAGTGCATGAAAATGCTGGAGTGGGTGATTGCAATATGGATACACAGAATAGTAGAAAGCAGGATTGTAGATGAGCAGTTCATATTCAGATTAGGATGCAACGCAACTGCAATGTTTGCAGACAGATAGTGGAGAAGAAGCTAGAGACGAGGAAAGAGGCATTCCTAGACATGGGGAAAGCATTTGACAAGTTCCCAACAAACCCAATTTGGGCAGTTCTGAGATGGTTTAAAGTCCTGGAAACACTGGTAGAATTAGGCAATGTACAAGGAACCCCTGACACAAGTATGAACAGTGTTCAAACTCACAGGGTTCCCAGTGGGAGTGAGCATTCATCAACTGTCTGCTCTGAGAACCACTGAAGTTCATATTGGTGATAAACTGTATAAGCAAACAGGTCAGAAGGACAGAGCAACAAAGCAGTTGTATGCAGACGATTTGGCATTATGAACAGACTCTGAAAAGGAACTTCAGCAAATGATAGGGGGAATAGAATGCAAAACTTAAGGCACATGGGATGAAACTGAGTATAGACAAACAGTGTCCATGTCAGCAAATGGATGAAATCAGATGAAGCTGGAAAATGAGGTAGGTAGGAAAGTAGTGGAAGAAGGTAACACCTACAAGTTTCTGGGAGGGATGGTTGAGGATGAAGGCACTTAAGCTGATTCTTTTAAAGCACATTCTTTAAAATAATATACTCACACTTTTCACTCTGGATTGTGTTCCTGATTTTATATTTTATATACGTGTGTTTGTTTGTTTGTGTCTTTCGGCTTTTCCCGGTTAGGGGTCGCCACAGAGGAACTCCGGTCCACTAATCATTGGCGGTAGAGTTTTACGTGCTGGCTTGCCAGGCCTAACGCACAACCTTCAACGAAGGAACGCCCGTTATATACGTGTGTGTGTGTGTGTGTATATATATATATATATATATATATATATATATATATATATATATATATATATATATATATATATATATATATATATATATATATATATACACACACACACACTGTGAGCGAGAGAGAGAGAGAAAGAGTTGTTTTATTGGTATTCCGTTTTTTTACTATACATTCAAATATGTTTAATTACTAAACCACAGTTTTAATGTACTGAGAACACACCCTTTAAGTAATCATAATAATCATCATACCTTCAGTCCCACTGACAACTGTAGATGAGAATCTGTTTTAATCACAGACATCATTATTTTGTGCCACATCCCCCAGAGTGTTTTCCATTTACTCTTTGTGGTTCAAATTTCACTAAGCAAAGATAATTAATATATTACTACTAGCTATGGGCCTCCATCAATGACCCCTTTGGACCACAAAAATGATATTATTGAATTAATGGGGATTCCTATTAACCCAAACACTGCTATCCTAGATTTTTTTAAATACTCATCAATCAAATAACAAACTTAGGCCACTAATTCCAAGCATATCCAACACTTTCTTGACTTTGTCAATACTAATTCTCTGGAGCAAATTTTTATTCAGTCCACCAGAAGCCATAATATTCTTGATCTTGTCCTCATAAAAATAGTTTCTTCCCGCACCCTTCCCATGGCTCAGTGTCTTTTGTTAAACAACCACAAATCACTTATTTTCACCTTCAGAAATCAATGGTTCCCCCTTATCATTAGATATTTTTCCAAGACAAATCCTTCTCTAAATAACCTCATTGCAAAATGTGTTACCTTTCTCTTGGATATCTACTTAGTTCTAAATAGCTAAAATGAGGAGTAAGACTCCATTATTCCTAAATTTTGTGGGAAATTTATCAGAATTGTTGCATTGATAAATTATATAATAAAAGGATGGAAATAGTAAACTATATTTCATTTCTTCTACTTCAGCTATGTCAGAAACTAAGAAGTAATGCCCAACAATCTTATGTGCTTTTATATAACAGTACTGTCCATTTGGACTGAAAAGAAATAGCCAGCATTGTAGCTTATACATTCAGTGCCAACTGTACACTTTTCACCTACAGTATTTTCCACTATTCTATCTTTCCTGCCTTCCCTAAAATCATTATTGTTCAAGCTCTGACAGCCCTAGCCAAAGCTAAGAGCTCCACATTCATGTGTCCTCATAATGTATGAGGTTGCCTGTTTATCTGTGCCAAGATTCCATATGAGTTTACCTGCTCATCCATGCCAAGTACAAGCTTTTTGGGTTTCTTCTTAGCCTTTCTAATATCAACCTTTCTAGAGGTTATGTACCAGATAGGAGACTATCCAAAAGTGATGCCATTACATAAAAATGGTCTGACCACTGATCTAGAAACTATTGATAGACTAGTTTCACCAGTTTTATATGCAAGACTATAGGACTTATAATTTCTGAGGTCATCAGTTTAGAAATAGGGTGTCTCCTAGTCCTCAACCCCAGCAAATTTGGCTTTGGTAATGACAGATCTTGTCACATTATTATATGTTAGGAATAACTGAGATGACTGTGGAATTCCATCCAGTTTAGCTTTTTTAGTGAAGCACAGTGGTGAGTTCTATTGTTGAGACTTGCAGAACATTTGTCCAATGTGTTGTAACACTGTTCAAGCCCATTAGCTGGGTGATTTGAAGATTAGTGAATGTAGAAGCGGCTGGGTAATCGATAGGTAGTTGCAGTGAGTAGATGATACCCTCAAGCCACCTATGATATTCACTTTGTATATAATACATGCATATTTCATTTTGTAATTCACTCTGTATATAACGTCATGTATCTATAGCCATAAGTTCTCACCAGATTCATCCTTCATGGCCCTCCTGAACAAAGGAAAGGAAGACTGTTGAATTCTTTATCCAAGGTCAAACTTGGCTAGAGTCTTAGCGATCTTAGTGTCTCATTGCTTTGTATGAGTATATGAAACTATAGTTATAAAATAACATTCTAAAAAACAAAATATGGGTTATTTATTCATAAATTACTGCACACACTAGTTTCATCTTCTTTCACCCAGTGCATTCCTTTAGAATCTGTCCTTCTAATACAGTTAACGTCATCTGACTATGATGAAATTGCATAAGTTGTCCATAAAGAAAAGCCATTATGATTTTCACAGACCATGTACAGATCATCTCTCCCCAGTATGCATGCATGTGCACACAAACACACCCCATACCCATATATATATATATATATATATATATATATATATATATATATATATATATATATATATATATATATATATATATATATATATATATATATATATACACACACACACACACACACACATATATATATATATATATATATATATATATATATATATATATGTATAGCAAATCTTCAAATGTATGAAAATGAAGCCGGGAAATCTTCCAAAACAAAGAAATCATTGCTGGCAGAAACACACAAATGGCAAAACACAGTGATTTTTAGTGGAAAACATTTTGACCCTCAGTGTCTTGTTTTTGGGCACCTGTTGCTTGAAGCCTAGTATCTCATCCATGTGTAGAGAAGCCTTGTTCTAAATGTCACTCTGACACTAGGATTATTGTGCAGCAGATGAAGGACACACTTCCAAAATTACTTTGAGCAAATACATGCCCCTAGGCATATTTTCTCAGATTTCTTTGACTGTGGGAGCATGCTTCATCTGTCACACATATTCTGTAATGCTCCAGTTTTAGGCTGAATCGTTTATGTTTTTTTAGCATATTTTAACCTCACTAAACCTGGCTGGTCTTGTCCTTGTTTTTTTTTCGGCTACAACTCAAGTGAAGATGTCATGTGTATAGTTGCAGAATATAACATTACATATACAAAGATTACAGTTTTGTGACCAGCTGAATTTGTTTTGACAATTATTTAACTTTTAGGTGTATTTATTCTCAAATAATTGTTAAGTATTTTTACTCTAGATCAATAACCTAGTTATTTGTTTATGATATTGGTTATCATTTCATCAGCAATGACAATATATAAATAATATATATGGGTCTATTTCTAAATTTTGAAGTTTCAAAACTTTGAATTTCTTATTGTCCAGACCATAATATCAAAGTTTTGAAACTTCAAAATGTAAATAAAAAATAAAAAACAAAAAATATTTTTTTTACATTTTTGCAGGGGGCAAGCCCCCCCCTGCACCCCCCACCCCCTGTTAATTAAATATACCAGCTCTGAGATTGCACTACAGCAAGGACAATGCTAAATATACTGTTCTGTGCTGTATGACTATCTCCATTTAGAAAGTCTGAAATTTCAAAACTACGATCTTATGGACTTGACCATAAAAATTCGAAGTTTTGAAACTTCGAAATTTAGAGTAGACCCATACATACATATATATATATATATATATATATATATATAGTCTATATTTTTCTCCCTCTCTCTCTCTGTATTACATATATATATATATATATATATATTTTTTTTTTTTTTTATGGATCTACTACAGTAGATCTACTAACCATAACGGCAAAGACCAGAAATACCGGAACTGCACAACAATGAAAGCACACATGATCGACAACCAAAGCCGCTGTAATGTAATGAATGCAACTGAAACAGGTAAGTACACTATTTAAAAAACTAGCACCCTTGTCTCCACTGTAGTGTGATCTTGGAGTTTGTATATGTAAGTTGTGGTGGGTGTGGGGGGCATGGCCCCCCACATGGGAGTGCAGGGGGGCTTGCACCCCCTGCAAAAACTGCTCAGTGTTTTTACATATTTACCTTTCATACTTACCTGTTTCAGTTGCACTCCCTACATTAATCTGGTTTTGAGTGTCGATCATGTACATTTTTGTTGTTCTGCAGTTCTGGTATTTCCGTCCACACACACATAGCCGACCTTAGGCATAGGCCAAATAGGCAGCCCTTAGGGTGCCGCTCTAGCAGAGGCATTTTTCCAGTATTTATTTGTTTATTTTTGTAGTAAAGAAATGGTATCTTTAATATGTGTTGAATAAATACAGGAAAAACTGAAGAGTAAGACAAATTGTGAGAAAAATGAAGAAAAAAGTAATCTGAATGGTGAAGATAAACCAGAATGGAGGCACTGGCTGGTGCTAAGGGCACTGTGGAGCCCTTTTGCCTAGGGCACCAGCTGACTGATGACTGAAGGCTGGCCCTCTCTCTCTCTCTGTCTCTCTATATATATATATATATATATATATATATATATACACACACACACACACACACACACACACACACACACACACACACACACATATATATATATATATATATATATATATATATATTTATACATACACATACATATATGTATATGCCTATGCATATGTCTGTATAGTGGTTTTGAGTGTATTTTGATTATGATGAAGTCTCAAAAAAGTTTATGAGATGAAAGTACTAGCTCTGTTAATTAAAGGTATTGCATGTCTTTTGTTCATGTGTTTTCTTAAACATTCACCAGACAGGGAAAGTTAAACATGGTGCATCCATGTATTTGTTGGAGGGTGGCCTCTCCCAATCAGTGTTGCAATAATGGGTTCTCTCGCAAATAGTACTGTAATAATGTTTAACATCTGCCATCCCTTTCTTTTAGTGTGATGCAGTCCGGTGTGCAATCATTGTGTGTGAGACATCTGAAGTATTTGGCAGGGATCAATTTCAAATTACAAGAGGGGCTTTCATAACAGCAAAGGAGAAAGGGTAAGGCTGATATTGCATTAGACAATAAGGCAAGAGAACAGCGGACAAGCCACTTGATCGCTAATCACTTACTTCAGAGTTATGACCAGACCAGAGTATAACTACATGTGATTCCATTTATATTTCTTCATTTCCTTGGTAACTAGGTATGTAGACTAATTCTCTGGTTGATTTTCAGTCATGACCTAAAAGGTATAAATGGCTTAAAAGTGTGAAATGATATCTAGTTCATGTGCATGTGAAAAGCATAGCAGGTGAAATGCTGTAATAAGATGACTGACTTATTAGAACGCTTTATAAAGGGGAGCAATATATAGATTAACTCCAAATGGTTCCCATAGTTTGAACAACTGTACCAAAAAAGAAAGCACATGCTATTGTACAACTATTTTGCAGCTGCTGAAAGAAATGGTGAGAGGACAAGAGGGCATGCTGGTTATTAGATACATAGATATAAGGAATATTGTGTCAGACTCAGCTGTTAACCAATAACACTTCAAGCTGTCACAAAAAAGACCAATAAACTGCATACCTCTAAAATGTCCACATTTTCACAAACGGTCCAGATTTTTGCCTCATGTTTTTGGTCTGTTCCTCATAAAATGTTGGGTTTTCTGGCAAATAATTGAGGATTGAAGTCACTAGATGACAAACATTTGAATCATGGACTTCATATTCTTCAGAAAATGCATGCTAATGCAAAACTGGTTTTATGAATTTTCTAAGTTTGTAACAGCAAGATTTAAATTGTGTCCCTCATTTAGGGCCTTTGTCCCCCATTATTTTTGGCTTTGTCCAGTCTTCTTGCATTAAGAGGTTGAGAGGTATGTATTAATGGGAGCAAATAGTACCTTATAGTATCAAGAAGTGTTTGGTATGCCAGGAGGAAAAAAGTGATGATTAAATCCACCTAACAGTATCCAGAAATGCTTACAATTCACTGAACACCAAAATGCAAAACATTACTTTTATAGCGTATGAGTCAAACAGATCATAGGATCATCATGGGATCATAGGAGGTTATTAGACTAGCCAAGAGTTTATCTCCAAAAAAGAAACTTCAGTCAGCAACTGTCACCCCTGTCAATGAGGGACAAAGGTGAAACCCCTGGGACAAATTTGTGGTTTCCCATCCACTCATTAAGGTTGGGCTTAAAGAAGGTCAGTGAGGTACTCTGTTTGACATGTATGGGAAGTCTATTCCAGAGACGGGGCAGCCTCTGGGAGACAAACCTGTATCTCCAGCAGGTTTTGTTGATGTCGCATATTAGATTTAGGCCTATTGAGTAGGTAATGGGTGAGGAGTTAGTCTTACTGTTATGGAGCATCTCTAGTAGGGCGAGTCCGATATTGCCTTGTAGGCGAGACACAGATCACCTCTGAGCAATCTATATGATACCGAGTAGAGTGATAGTGATTTAAGCCTGTCTGCATAGGACAGGTGTTGAAGGCCATGTATTCTCTTTGTGAGGTATTTCTGTGGCCTTTCCAGTTGGTGCAGGTGTTTGGAGAGGTACATATCAAACAAGGCGTTATATTCAACTATAGGTCTAATAAGGGAGGAGTACATAGAGGTAATAACCTCCTTTTTGCTGGATGCAATCCCTTTACTTATAAGTTGAACCAAGTAAAAGGCTTTTCTGACCACCGTCACCAAATGATGGTCGAATGTGAGATTGTTGTCAACCTGAGTACCCAGGTCTCTCACCACAGGTTGTGTGCTTAGGGGGTTGCATTGATGTGCTAATCAGCAGGGGCTGTGTTTTTGCTGAATCCTATAATAATACATTTATTTGCATTTAACTTAAGGCCATAACTTTGGCACCAATTATTTGTGGCTGTGAGACCCTCTTGCAGTATGTTTACATCATTTGGGTAGTCAATGACAGCACCCAACTTACAATCATCTGTCAACTTGGTCAGCCACAGGCCCTTTGTCTTTGCCAGGACCTCTGAGAAGTAGATGCCAAACAGTAGGTGTCCCAGGACAGATCCCTGAGGGACACCACTAGTGACAGGTCTGCTGTCGGATGTGGCAGCGCCTATTTAGACCTTGTGGGTCCTATCTGTGAGCCAGTTGGCCCCCCATCTGACTAGATAGGGATTAACACCAAGTTGTTTTAGCTTATCAATGATGCCCGAGTGGGAGATTGTGTCAGAGGCCTTGGCCAGGTCAAGTTAAGCTGAATGTACTGACTTTCCCTCATCTAGGAGCTTAGTGACAATCTTAAAGAAGTCAGCTAGGTTCAATAGGCAAGATCTGTCCAAAACGAATCTGAATTGGGTGAGGTTGAGTGCTTGGAGATTGCCTATGTCCATGTTTATGAGATCCATAATAATACACTCCATGGCTTTACAGATCAGGCTTGTCAAGCTAATGGGGCTTTTGTTTCCTGGGTCAGTAGTGGCACCACCTTTGTGCAAGGGGATGACAATGGTAGTTCTCCACTCTGCTAGAATGAAGCCTGTAATTAGGCTGTGATTGAATAGGGTGCCCAATGGCAAAGCTAGTTCTTGCTGGAGATGGTGCAGAATACAGCCTGGGATACTATCAGTTCCCATGGATGCTGGGTTCTTTCCCTTGGATAGGGTCTTCAACACTTGATCTATGGAGATATGAGGTGTGGGACAAGTATCGTGGATGATGACTGGGCATTTGTGGGGCGATAAGGGGGTGATGTTTGCGCTGAACCTATCAGCTAGCACATCAAGTAAGTCAGCAGGTTCAGTGTAAGTGGTACCATTAAGTACTAGTTCAGAACAAATTTGGGCTTTGCCATGAAGGTTCTTAACGTAAATGAAGAAGGACTTATGGTTTCCCTTTGTTTTGGAGGCTAGTTTCAACTCATAATTGGCTTTGGAGGTTTTCACTAGTTATCTAATTTGCTTTTTAAGGCAGAGGAGGGAGATTTTCTGATTTGGATGTGTTCCTTTTTACCCTTGGACAACAGTTTTTTCCTTTTTTTTAAAAGCCTGTTGATAGAGGATGTCCACCAGGCAGGTTTGTGTTTCTTTGAGGAGCAGGTTTTAGTTCTGCTGGGTATGGCCAAATCCATGCATTTGTACAGGTGCCTGTATAGTGCACTGTCATACTGTTCAGCATAGTTGTCTGCATCACCTGAGCGGCTGGTGGTGTGAAACTACTGATACCCTCCCTTAGGAGGTCGTAGTCAGCTTTCGACAAGATTTTTAGCCTGGTTATGGCTGGGGAGGGGTTGGGTGGGATAGAAACTTCGAATGAGACAGACCATTGATCTGATCTCACCCACATCAGATCTCTTAGGGAAGCTTACTGCTGTATTCTTTATACTTCCTTTTGTCAAGTTTGCTGTTGATTTTACAAGAAAGCCTTTTGCTGATTTTGTATAAGAAAGCCTGTTGCTGATTTCTGTTTTGATAGATTCAAAGTGAGGGCAGAGGGGATGTCTATAACAGCCAGCAGAAAAGTCAGAAATAGAAGAATTTCAAATGTGTAGAATGATTCCATCAGTATGTGGGTATTTTCTAAATTCATGAGAAAACATAGGAAGTTTTGTATATAATGGATCTGTGGACATTAAGACATTTTATTTCCTGCATTAAGCTTGTATTTAAGGATGGGGACAGGGTGGGGGGAGTTGGGCAAAGCATGAGAAAAAGCTGGAAATTATATTGTGGAATACAAGCCTCCCACTCCGTGCCACCTGCAAAACTAATTACAAGCAGTTTATATGCAACTGACCTTAGAAATTTTCAGTCAAGCATTTGTTAATGTGTACCATGCTGCCAAGGAGGTAATTAAGCTTCTCGAAATGAGGTTTTGAAGACTTACCCCAAGCAGATTAGTGATAAATAGCATCTGTGTAAACTGATTTTTCTTTAGGAATTGTTTATGTTGTGTGTTTGTTCTGTAGTGATGCTGCCAAAAGGAGCAAAATGTTTAGCTTTTGTTCTCTGATAAAAACATTACATTCTTTCAATAACCTTTGATACATTAACATTGCTTATATGTTCATATCCCGATTGGGCAGACAGTAAATAAATGCATTTCTATGTCAACTCTGGCCTTGCCATGGCTGAAACTATGCCTATCTATATGTTAAAATATTAAAATAAGTAAAAAAAAAAACAAAGCACATCTTTCGAGTTATCATTTTCAGTGTTATTAACACAAATATGCACTCTGTTCATCAAAATGCCTATCATGAGCTGTGACATAAAAGATTAAAACAACATCATCAGAAAACATTATGTACTTTCAGTAGCTCAACAGATAACACACACCTTTTGTTGCAGAAAGCTGTAGATTCTATTCTCCGACCAGGTGCTTTATTGACACTGCAGTACAGCGTAACAGAGGTGCTGCACTCCTTAGCATGCTGTCTTTTGGATTAGACATTAAAATGAGGCTACATCTGCCTGAGTTGTAGGTAGTTCAGGTTGATATAAAAGATCTGACTGCACTTACTGAAAAGAGGAGGGGAAGGTTCTTGTTAGCCCGGCCAAATTTCCCCTAGTCATTATGAATACTGCATTGGCTCTCCACTGAAATGAGGCCATTGAGCTGGTTGGACTAACCTGGTCAAGCAAGTGTCAAAAAAAAAATAGCCGATAATTCTATAAAGTAACATTCTCCATGCAGTTCCAGAAATATTCAGTAAAGAAGTGACAGTTCCTAATATAAAAAAGTACAGTTTTGTACCTACCATAAATGTAGATGTCCGATAGGTATGCATCTGCAGTCATCACATATGGGTTGTCCTGCCTCAGGCAGCCCTTCGGTCGGCCGGATTCCAAAGTCTGGGTCCGGCGTCGGCTGATGTCGCCCTTTCCCGATGTCAGAGCGCCTGGGGTATAAAAGCGTCAGCCGACGCCATCTTCCTCAGTGTTTCTTGCCCCAGATGCCAGGTGCCCTCAAAGGAAGGCTAAATTTGGAGAAATGCAATAAATTCCAAACATGCACAGAAATATATATGTATATATATATATATATATATATATATATATATATATATATATATATATATATATATATATATATATAAAACAAATACACCATAATAGATAACCCCAGCTAGCTATGAGAGGGAAAAGCACCCAATAAATACCAAACAGGGGAAGGAGGGAGGGTAAACCTGACTGCAGATGCATACATATCGGACATCTAAATTTATGGTAGGTACAAAACTGTACTATGTCCTTCAAGGATGCATCTGCAGTCATCACATATGGGTAGAATACCATAGCCAATCTGGGGGTGGAGGATCTATGTAAAGGATGGTGTAGCTAAAATGCCCTGCAGGACTGCCGTAGCAAAGCCTGCTCTGGATCTGGAATATAAAGGTAAATTGTAATGCTTGGAAAATGTATGCACGGAGCTCCATGTAGCAGCTTCTAAAATGTCCTTGGTAGCCAGCCCTCTTAAGAAGGCTGTGGAGGTGGCTGTGGCTCTGGTGGAATGAGGTCTAATGTTAGCTGGCACAGTTTTTCCATGAAAGGAATAACAAAAATGAATGCAATTCCCTATCCATTTTGAAATTGTCTGTTTGGAAATTGCTTTTCCTTGTGCACCAGCAGCATATGCTACCAACAGCTGGTCAGTTTTTCTGTAGCTTTTAGTTCTGTCCAAGTAGTAGCTCAACTGTCTGTGTATGTCCAGGGTGTGCAGAAGTTTCTCCCCTTTGTTTTGTGGATTTGGAAAGAAGGTAGGCAGGTGAATAGCTTGGTTTAATGAGACCCTGGATACCACCTTTGGCATAAATGAAGGATTGGTTCTCAATGAGACTCTGTCCTGATGAAAAATAAGAAATGGCTGTACTGCTATGAGGGCCTGTAACTCAGATACTCTTCTTGCTGAGGTTATGGCCAGAAGGAAGGTGGTCTTCCAAGACAGGAACTGTAGTTCTGCAGATGCTGCTGGTTCAAAGGGAGGCAGAGTTAGTTTTTCCAACATGAAGTTAAGGTCCCAATTAGGCACTGGAGGTTTCCTTGGAGGATTGATGTTTTTAATTCCTCTGAGAAACTGTCTTAGGAGAGGATGAGAAAAGACAGGTGGATCAGTATTGTACTCTGCTGAAATTGATGAAGCATGAATTTTAATGGAAGAGTAAGACAGGCCATTGTGGAGCATTTCTGCCAAGTATTCCAGGATATGTGCCATGTCCATCACTGTTGCATCAAGGCCCTTTGTGGTGCTCCAAGTATGAAATCTTTTCCATTTTGCTGAATATGCCTTTCTTGTGGAAGGCCGGCGAGCTTCCATGATGATATCCTTCACTCTCTTGGATATCTTATCCTGAGGAGGAGTCAAGGTATTTTCCAGGCTGTTAGTTGTAAGGTTTTCAGGTTGGAATGCAGAGTTTTGTAATTGTGCTGTGTCAGGAGAAGTGGCCATTGAGGAAGAGGCCATGGTTTCGTGCGTGACATGCTCTTTAACAGTGGGTACCAGTGCTGTCTTGGCCAGTCCGGAGCTATCAGAATCACTTTTGGCTGCTCTGTCCTGATCTTCAGTAAGACCTTGGTCATTAATGGAAGAGGTGGAAATGCATACACTGTTAAGAGTTCTCCAGCTGAAAGATAGGGTGTCCACTTTCCATGCTTGTGGGTGGTATGTCCTTGAGCAGAATTTCTTCAGCTGATGATTGTGGGGGGAGGCAAAAAGATCTATGTCTGGCCTTCCCCATGATTGTGTTATCTGTAGGAAGATGTCTGGGTGCAGCATCCATTCGTGTGCATCCATGATATTTCTGCTTAAGCTGTCCGCCAGTATATTGTCTTTTCCTGGCACAAACAGGGATTGCAGCTCTATATTGAGTTTCAAGGAAAGTTCCCATAGATTCATTGCCAGTCTGCAAAGAGGGTAGGAATGGGTGCCTCCTTGCTTGTTTATGTACCACATAACTGTGGTGTTGTCTGTCCTTATTAGCAAGTGGCCTTGATGCAGAAAGAGTTTGAAGGCCTCGATTGCATGTGTCACTGCCAGCATTTTCTTTTGGTTTATGTGCAAGCGTAGCTCCTTTTGTGACCATAGTCCTTGAATACATCTGCCCTCCATGTGTGCTCCCCAACCGTGGTCTGAAGCGTCCATTATAATGGTTTGGCTGGCTATTGGCTTGCTGAAGGGCAGACCCCTGTTTGACTGGCTTTCTTGAGCCCACCACAGAAATTCCTTTTGGAGGCATGGAATGAGTGGGATCAAAGTTTCTAAGCTGTGACTGTGCTGAGTCCATAAACTCCTTAGGTACCATTGTAGTTTCCTCATATGCAGCCTTGCTTGTGGAATCAGAAGAATGCAAGATGCCATGTAACCCAGGGCCTGCAGGATTTTCCTTGCAGTCAGCTGAGTTTGTCTTGTCAGATTCTTGAAGTAATCCGGTAGTTGTCTTTGTTTTTCTTCTGTGAGAAAAGCCATTTGGGTGGTTGTGTCTAGATCCGCACCCAGAAAAGTTATTCTTTGGGATGGAACAAGTCTTGATTTGTGAATGTTGACTGTATATCCCAAGGCCTGCAGTAGGTGGATGGCATAATTCAAGTCCTTTACCAAAGTTTGTTGGCTGTCCGCTTGTATAAGGCAGTCGTCCAGATATGGGTATATTTGAATCCCCTGAAGTCTGCAGTGTGCAATTACTGATACCAGGAATTTTGTGAATACTCTGGGTGCAGTAGATAAGCCAAAGGGCAATGCTGAGAATTGATAATGCTCTCAACCTGCAAGAAATCTGAGGTGTCTTCTGCAACTTTGTCTGATAGGGACATGCAGGTATGCCTCCTTGAGGTCTAGAGTCACCAGCCAAGACCCCTTGCCCAGCATGGGAAGGAGTTGCTGTAGAGTCAGCATTTTGAATTTTGGCACAATGAGATAAGTATTCAGTGCGGACAAGTCAAGAATAGGCCTCCATTGATTTTCTTTTCTTAGAACAAGGAATAGTCTGGAATAAAATCCTTGGCCTTGTTCTGAAAGAGGAACCTTTTCTATAGCTTTCATTTGCATTAAGTTGGAGATTTGTTTCAAAGCCTCTGCCCTTTGATTTGGTGGCAGGTCTGGCATGCCTTTTCTTTTTGGCAATGTGTGAAAATGGAACCTGTATCCTTTGTCTATTATTTGCAGTGTCCATTTGTCTCTTGTAATACTGTGCCAATTTTCTGAGAATAAAGAAAGCTTTCCGCCCAAAGGTGCTTCTAATTGAGCCCTGGTTGGAGGAGTCAAAGCAAAGTCATTGAGTCTGTCCTTGTGCAGCAGTTGTAGGTCCTGCACTACCTCTCTGGTTGGGAGGCTGCCATTGACGTCCTCTGTAGGAGCCTCTAGCTTGCCCTCTACCTCTGGCATGCCTGTTCTTGCCTCTCTGAAATCTTTCTGTGTCCGGAAAGGACCAATTCTTGGTAGGCCAATTTCTGCTGAATCTTGGTGGTTGGACTTGTAGAAAATCTTTGACTGTTTGTACAGATTTTGCCTTTTCCTCAAATTTCTTAGACCTCCTGAGCAGTGGAGCCAAATAACTTTTGCTTTTCCAGTGGAGCATCCAGAAGCTTAGCTTTAACATGGTCTGGCAGAGATTGTTCCTTCAGCCAAGCATGCCTACGTATGACTGCACCTGTCATAGCTGACCTACATGAAGCTTCCAATGCCTCATAACCACACTGTAAGAAATGGTTGCTAACCTGCTGGGAGTTATGTACCAGATCCTGAAGTGATTTGCGATCTAGGGGTTCAGGTGAAGACAGTTTCTTATGCAATTCATCTAACAAATACTCTTGGTACTGTATCATATGAAATTGACAATTTAATGCCCTCATAGAAAGAGTAGCAGAAGTGTACACTTTTTTACCCCATCTCTCTAAAGCCCTGGACTCCCTTTCAGAGGGGAGTGGATTTTTAGTAGTGGCAGCTGCAACCCCTTTAGGGCCCAGGGAAATAGTTTCTGGATCAGCAGGGTGGGCCTTGTAAAGAAAAAGATGTGAGTCCGGGACCCTGTAGTACCTATCGGGTTTGACAGGGGCCGGAGGAAGAGTGTCAGGGGTTATGCTAGACTCAGAGTACACATCATCAATGACATTCAAAACAGGAGGAATAGCCAAAGGTCTATGCTGAGGTAAATGCAAAAAAGTTCTTAATCTTTTCCTGGAATCAGAGAATTCCTGGCCCTGCCATTTGAAATGCTCTCTCATAGTGTGAAGGGTCTCCCCGAAGGATAGTTCTTCAGGAGGGGAGGCCAAGGGGATTGATTTCTCTGCATCAGAATCCTCGTAGGCCAAAAAAGCCTCCTCCTGGTAGTCCGAGAGAGCAAAGCCATCAGAGGCCTCCTCTGAGGAGTGGGGATCAGAGGGCTCAACCCTGGGCCTTTTGTCTAGAGGGGGTTGAGAGCCCCTGTCCAGATGGGGTTGAGAGCCCCTAATTAAGGAAATCAGGTCCTCTGCTAAAGTTAGAATCTGTGAACTTGTAGAGGGTCCCTGAGGAATAACCCTGGGAGGCATAGCTTTTGTATGTTTAGCAGCTTTAGCCCTGGTGAATGCCTTTAAGGACATGGATGCAGGAGGCCTAGCTGCACCACGTGCTGGTGTAGTTTTGTCTAGAGAAATGGTGTCGGAAGTTTCCAAGACACCAGTTTCTGAAGGAAATTCAATAACCGACTCAGCAGGGGCCTCCGGGGCCGAGGTTGTCGGTTGAGCGGTTTCGGGGGTCGGAAGTACCAAGGACTCGGTTTCAGCCGAGACCGAGACACTCACGGTAGGCCTGGCCGTGGTTTCAGCTGAAACCGTGGCCAGCGTGTGTCGGTCCTTGTCCTTCCATTTCTTTGTTAAATGTGAAGTCGGAGTCTCCGACGGCATATTGTAAGAAAAACTAGCCCCAAAAAATTCCTCTGCAAACTCCGCCCGACGTCTAAGAGTGCATCGGTTGAAGGAAGCACAGGCTGAACAGGCCGAGACATCGTGGTCTGGGCCTAGGCAGGGGAGGCAGTAAGAGTGGAAATCCTTATGCGGTATTTGTTTCCCACAAGTTAAGCAATTATTAACTTTATCTGACATCGGCTAAGGCAAGAAAGAGTCCCCAACGGGGTACTTAGCTTTTGAAGTCTTCGGTAGCTGAATTACAGGAGCTGGCCGACCAGCACTTGCAAACTGCTTCTGCTTCGGGCACCACGCAGCAAGAAAGACTGAGGAAGATGGAGTCGGCTGACGGTTTTATACCCCAGGCGCTCTGACATCGGGGAAGGGGCAACATCAGCCGACGCCGGACCCAGACTTTGGAATCCGGCCGACCGAAGGGCTGCCTGAGGCAGGACAACCCATATGTGATGACTGCAGATGCATCCTTGAAGGACATCAGTGTGTGTGCCACAGCAAGTAGAGTTAAAATAGTAACCAGTAGGCTAGTTAGTTAGAATAAATTAACTAGAGTTACTTACGATGACCTGTAGTAAGCACTAGTGAATAAAGACAGTGATAATCAAAGCAGACTCAATGTATGGCCATCTAAATGTGTTATCAGCATTTTTTTTAAGCATATATATTTCCTGCTCTTAGGAAAAAGTCTATAGAGTAAGAGAGGTGTTGTGAGTTGATTCAAGGTCTCTCCTGAATTCCCCACATAGAGCTTAAAACAAATAGATATTTTACCACTAAGCAGAACGATGAGGAGTTTGAATAACTATAGTGATGATCAGAAGCTACAAACAGGAGATTAGAGGTTGCTGGAAACTACAGATTAGAGATTTGAGCTTTATGAGTTAAAGGACTAGCTGTCATGATGTGCAGATTAGTAACAGTTACTTTTCCCCTTTCTAATTCGCTGCGAGCAGCAAAGAAAACCAAGCAGGTCTCATACAATGATATAATTGCAGACGATGTAATATTCTTATCAAAGTTACAATAAAAGATTTCACAGACGTAAATACTAGGTTGTTGTTGTTGTTGTCTTTCGGCTTAGGTTAGGGTTCGCCACAGCGGAACTCCGGCCCGCTAATGATTGGAAGTAGATTCCAAAATGGAGGAGCAGGTGATGAAAATGGTGCAGATGACTGGGACAGAATAGGCCACTAATCAAATGAAATATACTGTGGGTCTTCCCTCAATGACAGAATGATAGACCAAGAGAACTAGGCATGTCACAAGGACTTGCATTTCTTAACCTGGTAGAAGCAGTTTGTCCTACCTGAATTTTTTCCAGGTTTTGATATGCATTCAGTAGTTGTTGACAAAGACCAAAATATATTTGGAAGACAGAAACATGCTGGATAAACCTGTGTGATTTAGCCTGATTTTCATATAAAGCTGCAAGGAAATTCTTCACTATTTATAGCTCCTGGGGAAAATATCACAGTTTCACATTATGAAGATATTTGTGGAGAATGACTATGGTGTGATCAAACAGTCCTCAAGAGTTGTTATTGTCAAAATCATGTTTATATACCTAGCTACATTATAGTTTTTTTATTTTGGAAGGTCCTAAATATTTCATAGCTCCAACATGTCTGGTAAATGTACTAACATGAATGCTAAATTCCCAAGATGACTCTGAAATGACAGTGATAACCTCTAATGGGAAAAAAACATATGTGGGGTCTATATTGGAACCGCAAAAGCCCTATTCACCAAATAAATAAACACAGACACATATTCCGCGAACCGCGAATGCACCGAACGCCCTAAACTGCGAAATTCAAAAACTCGAACCGTCATAGTTGTCCCACCCCACCGCCCACTACATACTACCTACCCAAACAAACTAAATAAGTCTCATACATACACTAATCAAAACCCTACTTCTAACCCAAAATGAAACCCTACTTCTAACCCTAAACTAAATTTTGCACATACCACCATGTATGCACTTACCTTAACCTGCACCCTGATGCTAAGGTCCGTAACTATCGCACACTTAACTTAAGAAGCTATACCCAAACAAAATAAATAATGCACACACATAATCTTAACAAAACCCTACTTCTAACCCTACACAAAATCTCACATATATTACCATTTATGCACTTACCTTAACCCACATCCTAACCCTAAGTTCCGTAACTATCGCACACTTACCTTATGGAGCTATACGGCAGAAGGGCCAACAATGATGATTAAACATTTTGAATTTCATGCTTCAGGACGGTCGATGTTTCCGCGGTTCGATGAAGACGTGTCGGCGTTTACATATTCGGGTAAGTGCACCTTCAAGGTTCTAATAGAGAAACCCATGTGTGCCATAGGTATCATTAGTGGGTCCTTATAGCCTAAGAAGATTTAGCCATGAGTAAGGACTACTTATATGCATACCCCGAACAGACACCAACCTGGCTAACAACAGGCAAAACAATGCTTCTACTTAAGACTGAACCTGCAAGCTACCCTAAAAATTATAGACCAATAACTTGTCTTCCAACAACATATAAACTGTACACAGGAATTGATGTTGACAGAATTTATAGCCATTTAGATGAAAACTCAATTATGGCAGTAGAACAAAAGGGCAAGAAAAAAAGGCATATGGAACAAAGAATCATTTGTTGTTAAATAAAGTCATACTGGAGAACTGTAAAAAGGGGAAGAATTTAAGTATGGCATGGATTGACTATAAAAAAGCATTTGATAGTATCCCACATTCATGGATAAAAGAGTGCTTAAAAATGTATAAGATGCATCCTACACTGATCAACTACATTACAGTGATCATGAAACAGTAGCAGACCACTTTGCAGTTATACCATGATAAAAGACAAATTATTATCCCAGGGATAAAAATTCAAAGGGGAATATTCCAGGGTGACCCTTTGTCACTGCTGCTATTCTGCCTTGCCCTTAACGCATTAGGCTGTCTGCTTAACAGCTTAGGCCATGGCTATAATTTGACTCCTAGAAAACAACAAAGTTAAAGACTTCTCATCTTCTGTTTGTCGATGATTTAAAACTGTATAGCTCATCAGATGAAATGAAAGTACAACTGCAAGTTATCAAAACTTTTTTCTCAGATGACATAAGAATGTCATTTCATCTTGATAAAAGTGCAAAACCAACCTTTAAAGCAGGAGAACTGCAACACCAGGACAACATCAGTTTGGGACTAGAATCTGATATAAAAGAACTTGAGCAAGAAGGAGTGTATAAATATTTGGGAACTGATGAAGGATGAACAATAAAACACGAACAAATGCAAATAAAACTTAGTAAGGAATACTTTAGAAGACTTAAATTAATCCTGAAAACAGCACTGACATCAAGGAACAAAATTCAAGCTATAAGCCAATTTGCTCTTCCTGTCCTAACTTACAGTTTTGGAGTGATTGACTGGCCCCAAAACATGTTGGATAGATTAGATAGGAAAACAAGAAGGATACTTTATGCTCACCAAATTATTTATAAAAATCAGTGCATATACCAAGATTATATATTCTGCTTTAGAATACCGAGAACTCCTCTGGCAATTAAAGTTAGATGCTGGGAGACCCCCTGGGCTTAATGGTTTGATCAGTATCAAGCCACTATTGAAACTAAGAAGGGCAAGACTTTAGTTTGATATTCCCCATTCAATTATTTATGACAAGCACCCAACACATGGACATGTTTTTTACTTAATGTTACACTACACAAGGTCTATGTTAAGGAATGACCTATTGTATAGCACAGTTTAGTTTACTTAAGATATAGTGTTCTCTTTTTCCAGCAGGGCTGTCAACAAGGCCAAGAAAAGAAAATATTGTCATACCCACATTAGGCATTAGCCTTATATTACAATTACACGAACAACAGTTGGTATGTCAAGTCATTCCATCTTATTTCAATTTTCAAAAGAAGTGCAGATTTTTGCACACAGCAAGTTTTATTATAAAGGTAAACATTAGGGAAATAGTGTATAATGTTTTGTTTATTTTTATGTTATCAACATTTTTAGTAGTAACAGATGCATTAATGCATTATTTTAAGCATACTCTATCACTACTTTTTTATACATTTTGTTTTAATGGAATTTTTAAGCATGTGGAAAAGCGATAGTCTCTTTAAATTGTTAATTGGCAGTGCTTTCTAATTAATCTAGGATTTTCAAGGTATATAAGACACCTGATTTAACAGCATGGTGTCACTTGATAAAGCTCAGAATTCCTCTGAGCGAAAGCGTTTGTGTGTTATCATTCTGTGGTTCTGAATAAAGGAATTATTTGGATTCGTTTGGTGCCTACCTGGATTTACTGAATCTGCTTTGGTGAACTTACAAGGAGCTGTTCCATTTCCTGGCTGTGTGTGCACTTACTTCCTGGTTTGTATCTATACAGTTAACAAACTAGCTCCTGTAATCCTTGAAGCTAAAAGTGTAGTGTTTTCTTTTAACAGATATCCTCCCATTTCTGAGTCACATAGCGCTCTTCATTTTTTTTTGTCAGCTCATGTTTATATGTCCTAGATTTTAATTACAGTTTTGTTCCTGATTCCACTTTGTAGTAGATTTCCAGCTGTGTCAGGTGCGGTAATTTAAATCCCAGTGATGTCTACATTTTTTAAATGAACTGAAGCTAAAAGAAGATTCTTGGGATACAATGGTCTTTGCGTGTTCTGAAACTTTATCTGATGCCGTTGCTATATGGGATCTGTTTTGCTACCTCAGCAAAAGTTTATCTAAGGGTTACAAAACACTGCAGCTGACATATGTAATATCTGTTAACTTTGTCACGCTGCCTACTCTGAAAGAGGGTTTTGAATATGAATTCTGCTTACTCTAGTTCTTTAGAAGAAATCACTGCATGCACTGATTCTTAAATTATCCGAGAAAAAAGCAATTTGTTTGCAAATGCCTCCAGTTGTTTATTCACATTTCTCTCTTTGTCTGATCTTTCTCTACTCTGCACCCTTCAATCTTGTCTCCTTTTTACGTGTATCTGTTTCTCATATTTCCATTTTCCCTGCTTTTTGGCATAGATTTTTTAGGGGAACTTGCATTACTGTGTCATACTGTAGGTTTCTTACAGTTTACCTGATGACCTGATGTTCTACTTAAGCCAAAAAACAAGAAAGGTTCTCACTTTAGAAGGAACTTCTGCATTCACAGAACACTACTGCTACTATTGTTCTCCTGATTGCCCCTGGGGATAGATTTGGCTCTTTTTGCATTTGTTGCTGTCTCTTATTTGCTTTTTTTTTTTTGTAGTGTCCCAAAATCTACTGCCCTTTGCATTAACTTTATACTGGTATCATCTACCTCTCACTTAACGCCACACAACACTCTTGCCCCATTCTGACTGTTTGCTGGATTCATCTTATCTATCTAATCACCCATTACCTTTCTTTTTTATACCAGTCTCACCACACCCATGTGCTACTTAAATTCTTATTACTTATTTTATTTACATTTGTTAGTCTGCGTAGTCTGGCTGGGAATAACCTGTTTTTAAGAGCCCTAGCGAAAAAGTTCCAAGACAAAATGGGGCATATAGCATAATACCAGTACATACAAGTGATTTAAATAGTAAATACAAGTATATTTAAACAGTAAAACAATCAAAAGAATTTCTCAATGTAGGACATTCAGAATAACATCATCTAATACAAATATACACAGACATTCACATAGCCTATAGAGCACTATTTTACAAATGAGAGGTAAAACAAATGTGAGTTGTGGCATGAATTTCAAGCTCAGAACATAAATACAGCTGATTTTACTCATAGTACAGTATTCAATATTCATCAAGCCAAGAATACACTTCTTCTTCTTCTTTCGGTTTTTCCCGGTTAGGGGTCGCCACTGCAGATCATCTGTCCGCTCATATATGTAATTCAATATGCATTGAATAAAATATGCAAATAGCACAAAGTATTGCATACAAATAGCATGTAATACTACACATAGTATTTTTATAGTGTTATACTCATTACAACTTTAAAGCATACGATTTGTAGTTTTGCATTGCATTGATAAAGCACTTCTTCAGTATCTGTGTAGATGTACAACTGTCAGGGAAATATGTACACAGATAATTCATGATTGCTTTTACTGAAGAAATTTGTTGCATGTCTAATAGATGGGTATTCCATAGCACTTAGCTGTGGACTGTTAGGTATCACTGGATTGATTGTGTAATGTAGGAGTTAGAAAGGTTTTGTTGCAATGACTTTAGATTTAGATTTTGGGTGGATGCATACAGGTCAGACTAGTGTTTAGGGAGAGGTGTTTATTTGGGAGATAACTCAAGATGAGGTTCAGACAGAAAATTTTATTTTAATTTTATCTGGTAGTCTAATTCAAACTTCTGATTTTTTCATAAAATTGTGCAGTAATGAGACAGGGAGGTATTTCAGGGTATGAATTTCGTAACCTTGTTATAGCAAGTTGAAGTTTAGAGACTAAAGCTGAATTTAAGTTAATAAAAAGGGCAGATTCATATAATAGACTGGAGAGAAAGAAGAATACAGGTCTGGCTATAAGAACAGTGTCTGTTATGAATTGTTTGACATGATGAAACTGTCTTAATTTTTGATTTGTTTTATAGACCACAAAGAGGATAATGCTGATTCAATTTTAATGGTGAGTTAATGGTTGCTCCTAAAAGTTCCACAGATATAACCTCCTTGATGAGTACCTTATTTTATTTTCTGCATGAGTACCTTATTTTCTGAAAGGATTTTTAAATATTCAGGCCATTAGGAGATAAGAAGGGGTGAAGAGCATTGTTTTGGTTTTATTAATATTCAAGTATTACATCAGGAATAGGCGTTAGTATTTTAATCAAACGTACAGGTTTGGAAAACTACTAGGAAATAAGAGAATAAACTGTTTCATATCTGTAGCTGAGCATAGAATTGTGGGATAGTAGAGTTATCGGCATATCTTATCAAATATGCTGGTTTCAGTGGGAAACCACGGTATTAACAAAAATACTGAAAAGGATATGTATTCTAGTTTGAACTGGAAGGAGTGGAGAAAGGACATTAGTCCACTGTATTATTCATCAATTAAAACTAGGTGGCACATTGCTGATATAATTGGTATATAGTTAGGTTATAGCAATGAGTGGTAGCTCATTGTCCTTTAGATAGGTCTAGGTAGAGGGCACTGACTCTTTTTTTGCCATACTGTTGCATTCTAACATGTTCTGAAAATTGAAACATATATGCTAGTAGAGCCTTCTGAATGTACAGAATCATAATAACCTGATTCATAATTTGAAAGATATGTGAGGATACTTGAGCAGTTTGTTAAATATAGAGATAGGATATGCAATAGTATTAGTGGACACTCCAGGTAATCACTGTAAGAAGGATTTATTTATTTATTTATAATTTGATAACGAGGTAAGCAGGTTGGTCTGACCCTTTCCAGACACTACCAGGGTTCTGAAACAGCATTAAATGTATAAATAACAGCATTTCAGCAAATAACATAACATTTCACGTGACAAGAATAAAACAATATAGAATACAAAGCAAAATGTCAAATAATTCTTTGACTAGATGCCTACTTGCAGAGTATAGCAGCATTCAAAATAGAAGACCACGATGTTAATATGTCAGATATTCACAACTAATTAGAGAATACCCCATCAAAAATAAATCTACAACACAGAGTAGACTAAATTGCATTTCATGAGAAGAGAAATAAAATGTGTGTAAAACAACTGTTTACAACCTAACTGCACAATATTTCTGCTAGATGACCACACTAAACTGTTTAGAGAACAGCATGAGATACAATCATTATATACATTAACTATGAGGTACCAGCCGATGTAACAATATTGCATTCAAGCATAGTTTACATTTCCCAAATTAAGTTTTATTAGTTATTGTCTTTCAAGCAGTTGCAAGAATGTAGGAAAGAGGGTTGCTCATCTGTGCTGGGGGGGGGGTGTACAGCTATATTTATTATGAAAGCTGATTGGTAGAGGATATAGAGGTGGGTCCCTATTAAATGAATGAAAGTTACAAATCCTGATCGCTCACATGAGTGAAAATGCCGCAACTCCAAAAGGTTATTGTAGGGGGCTGCGCCTCCCACACCACACGCTAAATATATATTCCAACTCCGAGACTGCAATACAGTGTAGAAAGGTCAAATATCCCAATCTTCACTGTACTGCAATGAAAAAAAGCAACTTCAAGTTGCGACATTTTCACTCGTGACCATTCGGGATTTGTAACTTTCATTTATTTAATAGGGACCCATAGAGGTTGTTATCTGTGTTACAGAGAAAATGCAAAATAAATGAGAGTGAGGCTAAGGATAAGAGCCACTATATCAGAAGGTGCTTCAATAAAGCATTAGTTTAAGGGTGTGGGCACTTATCTTTACACACACACACACACACACACACACACACACACACACA
>NC_056728.1:1863602738-1863625238 GCF_019279795.1 Protopterus annectens | reverse complement strand
TGCTGGGCGCCAGAACAATAGAGCTGAGCTCACATCACATCCAGCTGCTGGGCGCCAAAAACACAGAGCTGAGCTCACATCATGTCATGTCTGGCTGGCTGCGAGCAGGAAATGTATAGCAGGGGCAATGGATTATCGTCATCATGTCCGGCTGGCTGCGAGCGGGAAATGTGCGTGAATGGATTATCGTTGGGGCAATCGAGGCTGCGAGTGGGAAATGTGCACGAATGGATTATCATTCGGACAATCGGGTGAACGAGATTATCAGGTAAGCAATGGTGTGTGTGTGTGTGTGCGTGTGTGTGTGTGTGTGTGTGTGTGTGTGTGTGTGTGTGTCTGTGTGTGTGTGTGTGTGTCTGTGTGTGTCTGTGTGTGTCTGTGTGTGTCTGTGTGTGTGTGTGTGTGTGTGTGTGTGTGTGTGTGTGTGTGGATTATCGTTGGGGCAATCGGGTGAACGAGATGCATTGCTGATACTGTACTGTGTTGTAAAGGGGGGTGGATGATGTAGTCCTTTTTGGCGAAGATATCAAGTAGTAACTATGAACCTGTTATCAGTTTGCCATCCATTCCCTATTGCAATATTACTAGCGTATCATTTTTTTAATGCAACATAGGCAATTTATTCCTCAAGGGCAACAGGCACTTTACTTGTAGATGAAACAATGAAATATAAAGTTTGCTAGCAGCAACCTCTTCATTAGTTACAGATTTTTTAATGTTGAATTATGTAGATGGCTTTTACTACTTCAGAGATTGTACATATTTACTGATACTGGTGGACTGTAGAAGTTTAAGTAGACTTTTATGATGGAAGTGTTCTGAATTGGGCTGTTTTGTAATTATTGGTGCATGCATTTTGTTTCATTGTTTGCTGGAAAAATGTTCAAAACAATAAATTTAAAACGCTCTCTAACAACTATACTGTATTGTACAAGGAATATAATTTAATACAATCAGGGAGGTGTATCAAAGAACAAGTGTATGTTTAATGTGCAAGGGGCCTATGATTTGAAAACAGCCCAAAGTTAATCTTTATCTGCCACTGGCAAAATGTATTTTCTTTGAATGTGGGTTTCAATGCTGTTTCATTGAATGTGAGTTTCAAAGGCAGAGAAGTTTTAATGCTAAGTCTAGTTTCATTGTGAGACTGCATTGCTTTGTTTAGCAGATATTTATTGGTATCCATGCTGTAAAATGCAAAATAAAACTTTTCTGGCAAATCATTTAGGAATGAAGTCACTAAATAATGACAGACATTAAGTTTCAGACGTCATAACCTTCAGAAAAATGCATGCTAAAGCAAGACCTGTTATTCTATCAACTGTCTTAAGTTTATACAAGATCAATTTTTGGTACTGTTTGTATGTTCCCCCAATTTGGCCTTGTCCAGATTTCCTGCATTAAGAGGTTGAGAGTTACGTGCAAATACATCTCTTTATAGAATTAGGAATATCCAAGCCTCTCAACTGTCCCCAATTTTGGCTCAAAATGTTGCTCTCCCCCTAATAATCCCTCCACAAAATAGCAATTTTGGAAGAAAACTTGGAGGGTTTACAATTATAAATAACTGTAATGATCAGAGTTATACATTACTTTTATTTCAGAAATGCATGTATATTCTCTAATTTTGTCAGCTGCTCAAGTTAACAGTGCTCATATTAAAATGGTGCTCCTTCTTTGACAGGTTCCCAGCTGTATTGTGTGGCAATTTTATATTTTTGCATCACTTTTTTGGTCCATTTTACATAAAACTGTGGTTTTCTGGCAAATTAGTGGCAAATCATTAAAGACTGAAGTTAGAAAATAATGGCAGACATTTGAGTTTCAGATTTCATACCTTTCAGAAAATTCGTACTAATGCAAGACCTACTATCTTTCTAAGTTTATAAGAGCAATATTTTAAAAAAATGTCCTTATTTTTGGCCTTTGCCTCAGTTTTATTTATGGGTTTGTTGCTGTAAGAGGTTGAGAGGTATTTGTGTGTGTGTGTGTGTGTGTGTGTGTGTGTGTGTGTGTGTGTGTGTGTATGTGTGTGAGAGAGGTAGGTAGGTAGCATACCTCACAAATGTCCACATTTTGCAGAATGTCCAAATTTTTGCCCCGTATTTTTTGCCTGTTCCTCATAAATTTTGTGATTTTCTAGAAGATTATTGAAGGCTGAAGTTTTATTTTATTTATTTTATTTTACATTTGTTGACTGGGCTAGTCCAACTGGATACGTGTCCATTTTCAGTGGAGGCCCGGGGAGAAAAGCTCCAAAACAAAAACATACTAAAAAAAACATACTAAAAGTAACGCACAAAATACATATAAAAACAAAAATATACTTAAAAATATATAAACATCTGATGCTAATGATTAGGAGATGGCATTAATATAGAGTAATTCATCTTCAGTTTAACATAGTATACAAA
The DNA here is from genome assembly GCF_019279795.1 of Protopterus annectens. Lineage (NCBI taxonomy): Eukaryota > Metazoa > Chordata > Ceratodontiformes > Protopteridae > Protopterus > Protopterus annectens. Next base: position 1,863,622,824 of record NC_056728.1, on the reverse strand, counting down.
AAGAAATGTAAGTACAGTATCTGGTAGGTTTTGAGCATGGTAAGTAGTACTAAGTAGTGACTGAGATAGGAATTAAGAGTGAAGATTTGAGTATAGATTGGGTACATAAAGATTTAAGGTAGAAAAAATGAGGTTATGTGGGTAGCAGATAGATTAGAGAATAACAGCTAGGCAGGGTTAGTACAAGAACATAACCAGTGGTTGGAGAAGAAAAGTTTTAGGTTAGTTTTAAATAGTGGGAGAGAGGTTAGGGTTGTAAGGTCTTGTGGTAGTTGATTCCATATTTTACCAACTGAATTAGAGAATATGGAGTCACCTGCTGAGTTGTTAGATAAGGAAGTATGAATCAACATTTTGTTAGCAGAGCGTAGATTTCTCAAGTTGTTATAAGGTTTTATGAGGGAAGAGAGAATAGGGATATTATTGGGTTGGTATAGGGCTTTATGGGCGATTTATAAGTTGGTTAAAATGTAATAAGTGAGGTAATTCAAGCCAGTCTAGTTGTTTTAGGTTCAGACAGTGATGAGTCCTGTAAGGTGTATTTGTAGCAAATCTGGCGATGTTGTTATATGCTCTAGCTAGTTTGTTAAGATTATTTGTAGAAAGATTGTTGAATATTGGGGAAGTGTTTAATAGGGTAGAAATTAAGTGGGTTCTAGCTATTGTGGTTCTGGCAATTGGTATCAAGAAGGGTTTTATTCCATAAAGGGATCCAAGTTTTTTGTTAGTCAATTTTATTGTAGTGTTTATGCGAGTGTCAAACTTTAATTGATTGTCAATTGTGATTCCTGGGAGTTTGGTGGTGGGGTCAGGAGAGATAACAGTACTGTTTGCTATAAGTGTAAAATGAAGTGGGGGAGACAAATGAGAGGGTTTAAAGAGCAAAAGTTGGGTTTTTTTGGGTTTGAGGAGAAGACAGTGGTTGGAGAACCATTCTTCTATAGTGGTAAAGGCTTTTTGTGTGATAGAATGAAGTTCAGTTTGGGATGAGGCAGAACAGATGATAGTAGAGTCATCAGCATACTGAATACAGGTGGAGAGTGGGGTAGAGAGATGAAGGTCATTTATGAAAATGGAAAACAGAAGTGGACCTAAAATAGAGCCTTGAGGGACACCTAGGGAGGTGGGAAGGAGATCAGAAAGATGGTTTTGCCAGAGAACTGCTTGTTTACGGTTTTCTAGGTATGATGTAAACCAGTTCATAGCAAGATTGTCCAGTGAGAGGGACTTCAGTTGGTGGAGGAGAAGTTGATGATTAACCATGTCGAATGCTTTAGATAGGTCTACAAAGAATGCTGAGGAAAGAATATTGTTATTACAATTATTGTTGATAGAGTTAGTAAAAGATAGCAAGGCAGTGGTAGTACTGTGAAATGGCCGGAATCCATGTTGGCAGTTAGCAAGGAGATCATACTGAAGTAGGTGAGTTATTAATTGTTTGTGGATACATTTCTCCATAATTTTAGCAAGTGGAGAGAGTAGAGCTATGGGGCGATAGTTGGGGAACTCAGTAGAGACACCACCTTTGTGAAGTGGGATGATGTGTGAGATTTTCCAAATAGATAGAATGGTGCCTTCTTTTATAATTCTATTTATCAATATGGAGATTGGGAAGGCAATGGCTTTGGCTCCTATTTGGAGGTATTCTGCTGGTAATTTATCAGCTGAGGGGGTAGTAGGTTTTAATTTTTGAAGTAAGGAGGAGATATAGGAGGTGGGTATAGGTTCAAGGTGAAAAGGGGGGGGAATGGAGCTTGGGCTTGGCAAATTGGAGGTATCAGGGTTTTGTTGATTTGCTAGATTTAGTATAGCAGTAGTAAAGAAAGTATTAAAGGCATTTGCTGTTTGTATTGGACAATCAAGTTTGGAGTCTAGTGGATAAGGTGTGGCAACTTTGCCTGGGGAAAGTAGTGTGTTAATAGTAGACCAGAATTTTTGTGGCTGTTGAAGGAAAGATTGCTGAAGTTGGATATAAAAGTTCTTTTTATCTTGTAGGATGGCTTTTTTTGTTAAGTTTCTTTGTTGTCTAAACGTTTGGTGATCGATAGTGTCTTTTGTGGTACGCCATTTGGCCCAAGATTTATTTCTATTATGGATTAGTTTCTTAGTTGAATTTGAGAGTCATGGTGCTGGTTTGTTTTTCATTCTTATGGAACGCATTGGGGCATGACGGTCTAGGATTGCTAGGAAAGAGTTAGTGAAGTAATTAACTGCTTCATTAATAGGGAGTGACTTAAGGGGAGACCAATTGCATTGTTTAAGTTCGGTTGCTAAATAATGACAGACATTTGAGTTTCAGACTTCATGTCCTTTAGAAAAATTCATACTAGCACAAATCCTGTTATTCTAGCAACTTTCTCATACTAGCACAAATCCTGTTATTCTAGCAACTTTCTAAGTTCACAGGAGCATTATTTAATATCTGTCCCTATTTATTTTAGGCTTTGTCCATATTTCTTGAACTATAAGGTAGGTAGGTGTGTGTGTGAATGAAACACCCTAGTTAGGGGTAGTAGGTGGTTTGTAATTTACTCAAGCTCAAAACATGTACCTTAGTTACAGAAAACAAAAGCATGACTCCTCTACCCCAACTACCATGCTGCATTTTTCAAATAACTGACTTTCAGTTTTATTTTCAATTCAAGGAACCAAGTTTAAGTGAATCTATATTATATTACTGAAGAGTCATTACAGCGAATGCCTCTTCATCGACACTAAAAGAGCGAACCGTGAATTACGAGAATGGCCGTAGCTAGGCTGGGGAGGGGGGTAGCAGTTTGAGAGCTGTGAGTACAAATTTGAAAATCCTAGCTACACCCCTGCACCCTGCCACATGGAAAAATGGAAAAAAGGGGGGATGATGATGACATAGCAGTGGGACTGCAAGGTGCACTATGCCTGAGTGATACAAGGATGGCTAAATTACTACAGTAGTACAAATGCATCCATCTGTAATTAAACATTAGTCCTGCTGGCAATGGTCACATGTAAGAGCAGCAGTTGGGGACATGGCTAATGGAAATTAGCCATGTGCTCTATCTCAGAAATGTTTTGCTGGAATCAGAATAGTGTGGTCAGGTGATTCAAATAATAGGTCTACCATGCTAGATATGTAGGGTACATAGTGAAAAAAGTATATACTGTCATTTAATGATACTTACCATTACCTCCTATAATGGGGGCATGGCTCTTAGCACTGCAGGTTGTAAGTTTTGCAATGCCATTTGATTGTGTGTGTGTGTGTGTGTGTGTGTGTGTGTGTGTGTGTGTGTGTGTGTGTGTGTGCATTTATGTGGGTATGTACAAACAGGCATGATTGCAGCTTTCTGGACGCCTGCTTACTTGTGTGCCTGTTTGTATATGTATGAAGGACATGATTTCAGCAGTCTGGATCTGTTTTGATATGTGTGTGTGTGTGTGTGTGTGTGTGTGTGCATGTGCGTGTGTGTGCGCGTGTGTGTGTGTGCGCGTGTGTGTGTGTCTGTGTGAGGGTGTGTGTCTGTGAGAGTGTGTATGTGTACATGTCTGCGTGTGGGGGGGGGGGATTGTCTGTCTGAGTGTGCGTATGTCTCTGTATGTGTTAGTAGGTGCCTGTGTGTGCTACTGTGTTGTATGAGTTTATTGAAGGGGCACTAGTTGATGATAGTTATCCACAAATCAGATGATAGTCAGTGTAGTTTTATCATGTCTCTGGATCATTAAATATTCTCATTGCAGTACTCTGTTCAACTTCATTATCCAGATAATGCCAGAGGAGATATGTCTATTAATCCCAGGGAATGTTCTCATTATTAACAAAATGACAGCAAGAAAATAAAACAGTGTGAGTATAAAAGTTATTGAACATACAAATCTTTATAAAAAGAGCAGGTTTTTGGTAAGAAAAAAAATCAGTTTTTTGTTAATGAGTAAATAAAACATAAAATTAATTTCTAAACAAATTTCTCAAAAAATGAATGTGAACATAGTTAAAAGAATTTTCAGCTTCCAAACATCTGCTAAAGTACATTTTTATACATTTGCTCTTAACACATACATTTTTTTCCCTGTACTGATTCTTTGTATTACAGTATCGGTACTGATTCCTTGTATTACTGTGCCGGTACTGATTCCTTGTATTACAGTGCCAAAATGGATTCCTTATATTACAATGCCGGTACTGATTCTTTGTAATACAGTGCCGATACTGATTCCTTGTATTACAGTGCCAATACTGATTCCTTGTATTACAGTGCCGGTACTGATTCTTTGTAATACAGTGCCGATACTGATTCCTTATATTACAGTACTGGTACTGATTCCTTCTATTACAGTGCCGGTACCAATTCCCTGTATTACAGTGCCAATATGGATTCCTTGTATTACAATGCCGGTACTGATTCTTTGTAATACAGTGCCGATACTGATTCCTTGTATTACAGTGCTGGTACTGATTCCTTGTAATACAGTGCCGGTACTGATTCTTTGTAATACAGTGCCGGCACTGATTCCTTGTATTACAGTGCCAATACTGATTCCTTGTATTGCACTGCTGGTACTGATTTTTTGTACTACAGTGCCGGTACCAATTCCCTGTATTACAGTGCTGGTACTGATTCTTTGTATTACAGTGTCAATACTGATTCCTTGTATGACACTGCTGGTACTGATTCTTTGTATTACAGTGCCGGTACTAATTCCTTGTATTACAGTGCCGGTACTGATTCCTTATATTACAGTGCCCGTACTGATTCTTTGTATTACAGTACCAATACTGATTCCTTGTATTACAGTGCCAGTAATGATTCTTTGTATTACAGTGCCAATACGGATTCCTTGTATTACATTGCCGGTACTGATTCTTTGTATTACAGTGCCGGTACTGATTCCTTGTATTACAGTGCAGGTACCAATTCCCTATATTACAGTGCCGATACTGATTCCTTGTATTACAGTGCCGGTACTGATTCTTTGTATTACAATGCCGGTACTGATTCCTTGTATTACAGTGCCGGTACTGATTCTTTGTAATACAGTGCCGGTACTGATTCCTTGTATTACAGTGCCGGTACTGATTCTTTGTATTACAATGCCGGTACTGATTCCTTGTATTACAGTGCCGGTACTGATTCTTTGTAATACAGTGCCGGTACTGATTCCTTGTATTACAGTGCCGGTACTGATTCCTTGTATTACACTGCCGGTACTGATTCTTTGTAATACAGTGCCAATACTGATTCTTTGTATTACAGTGCCGGTACCAATTCCCTATATTACAGTGCCAATACTGATTCCGTGTATCACAGTGCCAGTACTGATTCTTTGTACTACAATGCCGGTACTGATTCCTTGTATTACAATCCCGGTACTGATTCCTTGTATTACAGTGCCAGTACTGATTCCTTGTATTACAGCGCCGGTACCAATTCCCTATATTACAGTGCCAATACTGATTCCTTGTATCACAGTGCCAGTACTGATTCTTTGTACTACAATCCCGGTACTGATTCCTTGTATTACAGTGCCGGTACTGATTCCTTGTATTACAGTGCCAATACTGATTCTTGTATTACAGTGCTGATACTGATTCCTTGTATTACAGTGCCAATACTGATTCCTTGTATTACAGTGCTGGTACTGATTCTTTGTATTACAGTGCCAGTACTGATTCTTTATATTATAGTACTGGTACTGATTCCTTCTATTACAGTGCCGGTACCAATTTCCTGTATTACAGTGCCAATACTGATTCCTTGTATTACAGTGCCAGTACTGATTCTTTGTATTACAGTGCCAGTACTGATTCCTTGTATTACAGTGCCGGTACTGATTCTTTGTATTACAGTGCCAGTACTGATTCCTTATATTATGGTACTGGTACTGATTCCTTCTATTACAGTGCCGGTACCAATTTCCTGTATTAGTGCCAGTACTGATTCCTTGTATTACAGTGTCGGTACTGATTCTTTGTATTACAGTGCCGGTACTGATTCCTGGTATTACAGTGCCGGTACTGATTCCTTGTATTACAGTGCCAGTACTGATTCCTTGTATTACAGTGCCAGTACTGATTCCTTGAATTACAGTGCCAGTACTGATTCCTTGTATTACAGTGCCAACACTGATTCCTTGTATTACAGTCGAGAAGACAAACTTGTAAAAAACTAAAAACTGCTCCAATGAAATAAACTGCTGGTTCCTAGGTAATTCACAAATATTTTATTCAGAACGAACACTGTAAAGTGAGCACTTTCGTCTTACTCTAGTAAGTAAAACTTCCTCAGACAAGGAACAAAATGATTGACTCATGTATACAATTAACAATCAAATGGTGTTAAATTACACAATCAAAATGTAAAAGATATATTGTCCCTATTTCATAAAATACATTATAATAGAGAGAAAAAATAATAATGTTAAAATAGTGCTAAAATGTTAAAATCAATTCAAGAAAGTGGAACTTACTGGATTTAGGAATATTATGACTTTGTATTCATATAAAATCATCATTACTTATATAAATATGTATAAATATATATATATATATATATATATATATATATATATATATATATATATATATGTGTGTATATATATATATATATATATATATATATATATATATATATATATATATATATATATATATATATGTATGACTTTCACGAGAAGCTTAGTTAACATTAAAACATATATGTCAAGGCTCATATATATATAGGAAACCAACATATTCAAATTTGTTTCTGCATTTCACCAGTTGTCACCCTTTCCAACAAAAAAGATCTGTGGTAAAGGGACAGCTGGTGAAAGCAGCACTGATGGTATCCGAGGAAAGTGAATTTAAACTTGAATGCCAAGTACTATATGACATGTTTTTGAAATGTGGTTACCCAATCTATTTACTTGATGAACTGACCTTTGAGGTCCAACATAAAAGGGCCATAGGAGAATATAGACCCATTTTAACATCTAATTCTCATAGAAATGAGTTATCATTAAGAGAGACTAATCGTATACCTGCCAACAGGGAGGTCCCATTCAGACTGACATTTATTACAACTTTTAGTCAGGATGCTTCTACCATAAGACAGATACTTTGTAAAAACGGGGATTTGTTAAAACAGATACGGATCTAGTTTCCATTATTGAACCATTTCCTAGGGTCGCCTATAGAAGAGGTCCTAATTTTAAAAATTTGTTAGAGAAGGCTAGGTCCCCTTTAATAAGAACTACGGGCATGTACAAATGTGAAAATTGTACATATTGTAAACATATGGAAGTGGGTAAGACTATCAGGAACAGAAAGTCTACTATCAACAACAGATTTAACTGTTTATCAAAAGAGGTGGTATACGTGGCAATTTGTAAACTCTGTCCTTGTTTTTACGTAGGAAAAACAGATCGTAGACTAAAAGACAGAGTATATGAGCATCTGTATAGTATTAGGAGAGTAAAAGTGGAGAATGCCTTGGCAAAACATGTCCAGGAATGCCCTCAACACAGTTTTGCTTTTTGAATTATAGACCAAGTACAATAGAACCCCAGAGTTTAATATTAGAATTTTCTGAACTTCTGTGGCAGATTAGATTGAACGCCTATAGTCCACCAGATCTAAATGATATGCGTTCACTAGCTTGTATATTAAAATTAAAGAGCATTCAGGGATGAGTAGTATTTTTATATAAAGTATATAAAAATACAAATTACATCATGTTACTGTAACATGTGTTTATGAATGAAGACAAAAGTGGTAATTTTACAGGGTTCATTCTGAATAAAGTATTTGTGGATTACCTAAGAACCAGCAGTTTATTTCCTTGTATTACAGTGCCAGTACTGATTCCTTGTATTACAGTGCCAGTACTGATTCCTTGTATTACAGTGCTGGTACTGATTCCTTGTATTACAGTGCCAGTACTGATTCCTTGTATTACAGTGCTGGTACTGATTCCTTGTATTACAGTGCCAATACTGATTCCTTGTATTACAGTGCTGGTACTAATTCCTTGTATTACAGTGCCAATACTGATTCCTTGTATTACAGTGCCAGTACTGATTCCTTGTATTACAGTGCCAATACTGATTCCATGTATTACAGTGCCAATACTGATTCCTTGTATTACAGTGCTGGTACTGATTCCTTGTATTACAGTGCTGGTACTGATTCCTTGTATTACAGTGCCGGTACTGATTCCTTTTATTACAGTGCCAGTACTGATTCCTTTTATTACAGTGCTGGTACTGATTCCTTGTATTACAGTGCCAATACTGATTCCTTGTATTACAGTGCCAGTACTGATTCCTTGTATTACAGTGCTGGTACTAATTCCTTGAATTACAGTGCCAGTACTGATTCCTTTTATTACAGTGCCGGTACTGATTCCTTGTATTACAGTGCCAATACTGATTCCTTGTATTACAGTGCCAATACTGATTCCTTGTATTACAGTGCCAGTACTGATTCCTTGTATTACAGTGCCAGTACTGATTCCTTGTATTACAGTGCCGGTACTGATTCCTTGTATTACAGTGCCAGTACTGATTCCTTGTATTACAGTACTGATTCCTTATATTACAGTGCCAGTACTGATTCCTTGTATTACACTGCCAGTACTGATTCTTTTTTTCCTGCATGGTAGTGCATCTGTGGATTTATTTAAGTATAAGGGGTGTGTCAGGTGAAGCTCTCCTCCACATACACATGGGGTGAAAGGGGGAGCTTGTCTTGTGTAATGAGATGTGTATTATGATTAGCTGTACTCATACCTCTCAACTGTCAAGATTTTCACAGAAAGGCCAGATTTTTGTCTTCCATTTTTTGGTCTGCTCCTCACAAATAACTGATGAATGAAGTCACTAAATGTGTTCTAACACAGATGCTGTTATTCTAGAGACTTTCTAAGTTTACAAAGGAAATATTTTAAATCTGTCCATATTTTTGGGCCTTTGCCCTCCCCCCATTATTTTAGGCTTTGGCCAGATTTTTTGAGCTAAGAAGTTGAGAGGTATGGTTGTGCTCATCCGATTAGAGTTGCACTCAGATGTTAATTCACATGAAGCGTTATGGAACCTGCCAATGATCAGTGTTCTATAACAGTACTAAATTAAAAATAAAAATGAATTCCTGCTGTTAGCGCACTTATACTCAGACTGTAATAAAAGCTATTTCTTTCCTTTTCATTACCAATCGCTGTCATGCTTCCAGGCCTGCCAGTACAGATAATCTATTGCCTCTATCTTTCAGTTGTTTCTACTTTTTTCTCCTGAAACATTTATACAGATTTTGAGTTAGACAAGTCTGTCTTCCCTCTTTCTGAATCATGTTAATGACTCCATTATGGTTGGCACCTGATCCTGATAATATTTCTCAGTTTGTTTAAGCAATGCATCTCTTCTCTTTTTATCTGTCCTCCAGGTTTCCTGTTCTTCACATTGCCGATGGCACATCATGGTAGTATCATTTCCTTACTTTTCATTCTGTGTCACCACTTATCCTGTAATGTATTGTCTGAGATGTTTCACTTTTGTACATGCTATGAACTTCACATTTTCTTTGCTTTATTTTTTTAGATTTTCCTTCAAATTATTTTAGATTTATTACTCTGGCAGACTTTTCCCATAACAGCTGGCAACATTGACAATAAAGGAAACCACAGACATTATGCTATTTGAAACTTTGCCAAATAACTGCAGAAGTTCTTCATTAAACTCTGTAATAAAAATAATGTAATAAGCCAGCATTGTTTTGACAAGATATCACCTTCTCTTAGAGGGGTGAATAAGGCAACAAGCTGTTAAGATTCCCAGAAGCCATCAGTGCTGTCAAGCGGTGAACCCAGTGTTCCGTGTACTCCATGCTGCTAATTCCTTATTCTTGCCTGCACATTCTACTCTTTTCTTTTCTTTTTTTTATCTGTCTTCGTTCACTGCGCCATATAAATAGTAGTTAATCTACAGACTGGGTGTTCTGAATATGATTAGCTGTTTGTATACATCCATGCCTTTCCAGATTTTCCTTGTCATCAAGTGATTAGCTAATATTTTTTATGGCTCTGAAGTAATGCCATTTAAAAGTGCGTTTAACATTTTTGGATATATGAGACAAGCATTCCACATTAAGCCTCTCTATACGTTTTCTAATTTAACTTTCTCCTTTAAGGAAACTAAAGTTATTTAGGTGGCACAGTGGTGCAGTGGTTAATGCTGTCGCCTCACAGCAAGAGGTTCTCCGGTTAATTCTTGGCTGGGGTGCCTTCTGTGTGGAGTTTGCATGTTCTCCCTGTGTTCGTGTGGGTTTCCTCCAGGTACTCCGGTTTCCTCCCACATTCCAAAGACATGCATCTGGAGCATTTCCCCCCGGGCCTCTGCTGAAAACAGGCTTTGTGGAACCTAGTCGGACATGCCCGGTCAACAAATGTTAAATAAAAAATAAAGTATACATGTTTGTTTGTGTCTTTCGGCTTTTCCCGGTTAGGGGTCTCCACATTGGAACTCCGGTCCGCTAATGATTGGTAGTTGAATTTTACGTGCTGAGTTACCAGCCCTGATGCATAACCTTCAACGAAGGTACGTCCATTCACGCATGTCTCCACGCAGAAGACGTTCTAGCTGAGAATAGAACCGGACAGCGTCTTACTGTGAGGCGACAACGCTACCGCAGCACCACCACCACGGATTCTTAACGTATACATAAAGAGTGATATTTATTTATTTTTTTCTAATGTTATTGGACTCTTATCTGCACATAAGCTATGGATGTACACTTAAAGCTCATATTTTTCACTGGATATCGTGATTCATTGATTAGGGATACTAATTTTAGTAATAGCCTGATTCATAGCTTTGCTACCCTATTATCAAATTTTGCAGTTGTTGATTTGACTATGTTTAATTCCGAGGATATTGTCTAATTAGTGGGAGAGGGTGTTTGTTTTTAATCCTGAGGCTTAGAATGGGATACATAAACATTTTGTGCATAAAGTAGTGCTAATTAGTGACAGCCAATATTATATTCCTCTTACATATTTTTATGGAATCTGCTAGTTTGGCTAGAGATGCATCGCAGATAAAGGTTTCAAAACATTTAATCAAGATGCATCTCTAACCACATTAGGCACATTCCGTTAAGCTTTAAAAGAAGAACAAAATACTAGCTCTTGGTAATAGGGTTGCAATTGTTATGCACTGTCTATGAATCCTGTCCTTAGTCATACACTTTTAAGTATTACCCATCATGGTTTGGCTTTTCCTTATTTATTATGTTTGTTTGATCTCCACTGTTTTTATTGGTGTCTTAACCCTAACAGACATATTTTACATAACCACAGATACACAAATGCCTGCACAAGCAGAAAACTGTGGTACAAGCTAGACAAATTGTTTAAAAAGTTTGCTTTTGAAAATGAGCTATGTCCAGTATTTGATTTGTAAGATGTCATTAATCTCTTTCACATTTTTATTCTGGGCATCTGAAATATTATTTCTTTGCCTAAACAAATTGTCAGCTATAATGGAAGGGCTTAATAGTCAAACAGAGCAAGCATATTTTCATTCCATCTTCGGTGGCCAAGCAAAAGGAACTGCATCACTTTAAGTTTTGATTTTTTTAAATATCCAGAATTGACATAACATAACATAAATTAACTACTTTGGTTTTAGGCATACACACATAAGTGGAGAAACATACATTTTTGTAACCTGCTTTGTCATGTATTAAAACATCAAAACAGTAAGATTATCTGTGTACTGTTGTGAACCTTTCAGTATATTGCCACTGAACTGAGTCACAATTGCATCCTTGTTGATTCACTAGACTCCAAGAAGGAGAAAGTGCATTGTGTGTTTTTTTTCTTTCACTTTTCCTTGTTCTTTGAGTTTGTGTGACCTCATAGTTGGTACATATAATGTTTGGAGGTCTAGGTGCTTCTTTCTTGTCATACATAGAAATGTTGATGCAGGCTGATTATCTGTTTCCTGTTATCAACATTTCAGTACGTTAGCTTTGAAGCTTTGGTTAGGTCACAAATTGGGTCTTTTTTTGTATCACACAACACACAATTATTGGTAGTGAGTCCCACAGACTATTTCTGCCTATTATGTAACAGCTATCATTATCACTAGATGTTATTAAACGCTGAATAACAAAATCGATCTGACAGCACAAGATACTTAAAACTATGAGGTGTCTAAAATACTTTATTCCTACTTTAATTAAACATCATGATAAAAACATACAACTCTAAGCCATGTTGAGACCTGCTAGCTCATTTCCAAAGTGTAGCTCATCTGTATACAGACAGGCATGTATGATTTAGGCAACATGAAGCAGCTACATTTGACTATGGTATTGTTTTAGAAACAATAAGCTTGAATCACAAGATTAACTTTATATTTTCTTGTAGTTTCTAGTTAATTTTCTTGTTTAACCTTGGTAGTGTTGCCCTGTTTTGGCTGGATTTTCAGATGCATTTTTCACTTCAGAATCTATTTTTAAGATTTTTTACTAACTGATGTTTTATATAGTATTCTTTATCTTTCAAGTCATGCTTCATTGGATGTTACTTGCACAGAACTTGCTTTAGAATAAAAACAAAATAAAAATTTCAGTTATTACATTTCTTATAGGTGGGTGTTATCTGACGGAGATAAATTACTTGCGTATGTTCTTGTGAACACAGCACAATTAGTAATGAGACACAGATGCTCATTTTGTAACAGAAGACCTTGGAAACTCAGTTCAAGACAATTTCACCAAATTAAATGAACCATAGAATACAAGAACTGATTTGTTTTGTATGCAACAAAATACATGAGTTGTTACAGTGTATGAGCTCTCCTCTGTCACTAAGTTGTTACAGTGTATGACAACTCATTCAGTCCTGTACTTAAGAAAGATGAAAATAATTACTGTTATCCAATCACGTCATGCCACCCCATAATTACTGTTTATCCAATCACATGTCGTGCCACCCCATTACTCATTTGTTTTTATAACTTGGCCCAGGTTATGGTTGAAAAGGGTCTTGTATTAGCCTCCTCACCCACTTGGCAAAAAGAAAATGTATAAATAAATAAACAAAGAAATGCTTTCAGTTTGCTAAAAATGCTTGTAATAGAATTATATGTACTGCATTTCAAAACATTTTAATGGTACCTTAGTTCTGTTTTAATCCTAATTTCTAAATATAAATGACATCTCACACATTGCAAAGTAACCATGTGTCTTCATGTAAAATTGATGTCAGCACAGTATAATCTTCTGAGATGTATCAGGACCCAGTGAAAGAAGCACACACCCTTTAAAGCAACATCATGTGATAGCAATGCCCATACAGTGCAGGTGTGTGTGTGTGTGTGTGTGTGTGTGTGTGTGTGTGTGTGTGTGTGTGTGTGTGTGTGTGTGTGTGTGTGTGTGTGTGTGTGTGTGTGTGTGTGTGTGCATGTGTGTGTGCATGTGTGTGTGCATGTGTGTGTGTGTGTGTGTGTGTGTGTGTGTGTGTGTGTGTGTGCGTGTGTGTGTGCATAAAGCTGGTGTAAGGATGGGTCTTTATTTAACAGATGTATAATAAGTCAAGATTTCACAAGCTAAGGGTTGTTAAGTCAAAAGCTCCAGACTGAGTGTTATTAAACTTTAGCTGGGTTGTAACTTCTATTCAGCTCATACCATGAAGTGTATTACTTTTTTTTTCATAGAATGAGCGATTGTAGAGAGAATCAAAAACTGGAGGTAATAAAAGGCCATATTATTATAATAAGAAATGTCTGTAGGTGCTGAGTTCTGTAGAATAAATTGGAAGATGGCTAACACGAAAGGTGAAGTGATTTCAACTCCTACTGTAAGGCCAGTGAGCAATTCTGATGATCAAACTTGCAGTCAAAGCAGCTGGTAGTGAAGATGGCAAATGAAAGTATGACTCCTACTCTCCATTTTTGATGTTGGGATGTCTTGGGGCCCCAATTAAGAGTGCCTCCAAGTGGAGGCAAAGTGGAAAACTCCCCAGAACAGTATGTGCCTGGGCTAGTCAGCACACGATGATAATGTGAATGTGTGCAGGACTTTCCACATGGCACTAAAAGGAGCCAGCATTGTAGTTGTTGCATACTATTGCCCTAGCTGACTTGGAGGATTCACTGGATGTATCCTCAGAATTCTAGGCTTCTCTATATCTATGAAAAATACTGTGTTTCACTGTATGTCTGGTACCGCAGCCTAATGCTGGCAGAGCAATGCACAATCAGGATTGTCTGAAGTCACTGGAATCAGAATGTCAGAGTGTATGACATGTTTATGCATTCTAGAATATTCAAATAATTAGTAAGACTTTGACAAATTGATTGGATACCTTAGTCAAATAACTGTCTCTCATGGAAATGATATTGTATGCTTGGAGAACAGCTGCCTTCCTTCATACAGTTATTAAGTAACTAATAGCTATCATTTAGATGAACACTTCTTTTTTTTTCAAAACAGGTTTATTGTTTTATAGATGAACACTTCTAAGCAATGTTAATGACCCTCATTTAACTATAACCCAAATATCGGTTCACATTTAGTGACAGTTAGAGGTCTTTTGACTGTTGTGCTTTAATAGCATAATGAAACAGTAAATTAAACAGAGCTGTTGGTAAATAGAACACAAACAAACCAAAGAAAGCTAATTGTCAGTAGATAGATTCTAAGGTAAGATAATTGGATCCTTTACACTATAATAGTTCAGGAGGGTATGGGTCTCACATAATTATTTATGTATTTATTATTTGACATTTTTTTTTACCGGGGTGGTCTGACTGGGTCTACAGAACCTGTTTTTAGCAGAGGCCCGGGGAGAAAAGCTCCACATACAGTACAATACAAATACAGTTTAATCCAATACAATAAAGATTACATTAGAAATGCTATGCAAAAAATAAGTTGAAAGAACAAACTGCTACAAAATGTTGTAAAATATTACTACACATCTAAACAGTTCTATACAGTTAAAACATTACAGATGATAATAGTCACTCTCATCATACATGATGTAGAAACAGCAGCCAGAAAGTTAGTGATGCAGAAATATAGCGAGAGAGAGTCAAGAAGAATAGAAGGAATAAAGCCTGAGCAGCAGCTTAAGGATATGGTGTAGAAGCAGAGAAGGAGTTAGAAGAGCTTTATGATCTTGCAGTCTGTGAGGGATTGAAATGTGAGAAAAGAGAAAGACCTGAGCATTAGGCAGGCTTTATGCAGGAGCAAAGCCATGTATTTTTGAGATGATTTTTTAAAGAGGCTTTGAAATGGGTTAGGCCAGGAATAAACCTGGTAGCTAGAGGTAATGAATTCCAATGTATAGAGACAGAGTATGAATACAGAGAGGGACCAAGTTTTCTTGTGGGTGGGGTTTCTATGCATTATATATATGCATATATATGCATCTCTGTATAGAATCAAACCCTTCCTCACACCACTAGCTAAAACCTCCATTGCCCAGACTCACCTAACTTCTACTCTATTCTATGCTTCCGCCATATACATCAATCTATCAAAACACAATCTAAGCAAGCTTGAAACTAGCTATAATAATATAGCTAGATTTGTCACTGCCACCCCTTTCAGAACCCACCACTGTCACAACCTTAAACAACTTATTGGATTAAACTGTATTTGTATTGTACTGTATGTGGAGAAATACATAAATAATTATGTGAGACCCATACCCTCCTGAACTATTATAGTGTAAAGGATCCAATTATCTTACCTTAGAATCTATCTACTGACAGAACTACAAAACCATCTACTGTATAAGCAACTGCTTATCTCACATAATATTCTTCATCACCCAAACAATACCCCAATCCTCAATAACCTGATCTCCCCATATAGAAATCTTGCAACACTTCGCTCAGCAAATAAGCTATTAATCTCCAATATTAAATCAAACAATAAAGCTGGGGACTCACTTTTTACTAACATTGTGGTAAAATCTGGAACAATCTTCCTAGTACAATCACGTCTCTCTCATCCGCACCACTCTTCAAGAAACATCTCAAAGAACATCTGAAATTTCATTGGCTTTGTCCCTGTTCTAAACAAGACTAAACCCTACCTTTTCCCCCTTAATGCTCTTTTTTCTATACCCCTTCCTTCCAACCTTTGTCCCCTCTACAGCTTTAATCAATAGAATCTAACCTTATTCTAGCCTATGTGATTCTTGCCTTCTTCTGCTCTCTTTCTCTTTCTCAGACCTACTAATCATTATTTCAGAATACTGAATGTCCTTGTACTCAAGTTGTATTTTAAACCTTGCACAGCCTGCAAGCTATTATTCACAGAAACAATTGTATTCTCTTAAATCTTTCTTAATATCTTTGTATTTGAATTTAGTCATTTTAAACTATTGTAATCTTTTTTTGTAATTTACTAATGCTTGAAGCTTATCTTCCTGGGCCTCTACTGAAAATGGACATGTATCCAGCTAGACTAGCCCAGCCAACAAATGTAAAATAAAATAAATAAAATAAAAATATTATGTTGTGGTGGTCTTATCCTGCTTTTTACTACTATTTGGGTTTTGCGATAGCTAAGAGATTTTTGTCTTCTGATTGTAAAGATCGATTTGGTGTGTAAGGTGCGACTTGATTGGCTAGTGCAGGGCAGGCAGTAGGCTTGAAAATAAGGTTGTGCAAGGTGGATAGCTGAATAAAGGCAAGTTGGTTGGGCCGTTCAAGCCAGTTTAATTCTAGGAGTAATTTACAGTAGTGTGTTTGTGATATTTAGAGTTTGTGGCAAACTTTGCAACTGTGTTGTAGCACTGTTCCAACTTGCTTAGGTTAGAATTTTGTAAGTTATCTTCCTTCCTTGAGAATAGAGTTACTAGCAAATTTATATAATGTTCTGTAATAATTTTTGTATTCAACAATTGAAATGTAATGTAATAATCTGCTATTACTTTTTGTACATGCATTTATATGTTAACCATTTTATGTTTATGTTTATCTTTTTGTAAATCTTTTCAAGTGGAGCTTATCTCCCCGGGCCTCTACTGAAAATGAACATGTATCCAGTTAGACTAGCCCGGTCAACAAATGCAAAATAAATAAATAAATAAATAAAGTTAGTTACGATAGGGGCACCATACAAAAGGGAGGGAAGTGGACATGTTTTTGCAAGGGTAGTTTTGGTTGCTGCAGTAAAAAAAATGTTTGTTTCTATATGAGTCCCAGTTTTTGATGAGTTTTCTTTATATTTTGCTGTATATGGGGTCAAATGAAAGTTTATTGTCAATGATAACACCTAGAAGTTTGGTTTCCTGCACTATTTCTATGGCAGTGCTGTCAGATGCAAGGATGTTGAAATGATCAGTGACAAGGGAGGTGTTTTTGGGATGAAAGAGTACTAGTTTTGTCTTCTTTGGGCTAAGAAAGAGTTGGGCATTTCTTAGCCAGGATTCTACTGCTGTAAAGGACTGCTGAGTTTTTGAGAGTAGTTCTGGTAGTGATTGAGCAGTGCAGATTATGGTGGAATCATCAGCATATTGAATGAGGGTCCCAGAGTGAGAGGCAGTGTGAAGGTTGTTTGTGAAAATGTTGAAGAGCAGGGGTCCTAGGATGGAGCCTTGGGGGAGTCCAGTAGGGTTGTGGAGAAAGGGTGAGAGTTTGCAGGACCATTTCACTGCTTGTTTATGATCCTTGAGGTAGCTCTGAAACCATTTTACTGTGTTATGTGAGAAGCCTAAGTCAGACAGTGTGTTCAAAAGTAAGGGGTGAGACACTGTGTCAAAGGCCTTGGAGAAATCAATGAATGCTGAGGCTGTATAGCATCCTGCATCTCTGGCCTTGTTCACAGTGTCTGTAAAAGATAATAGGGCTATAGCTGTGCTGTGGCTAGGTCGGAAGCCATGTTGGGTTTTGGTTAAAAGATTGTTTTGTAATAGTTATTGCATTACCTGCTGATGGATACGTCTCTTGAGAATTTTGGATATGGGTGACAAGATGGATACAGGACAGAAATTGGATGGATCAAAAGAGTTGCCTCCTTTGTGGATGAGGGTGATGTGAGATTGTTTTCATATGGTAGGTACTTCTGATTTGGATAAAGACCTATTTATAAGGATACTGATTGGGTAGGCAACTGAGTTAGCAGCCAGTTTGAGGTAGTATGGGAGTAGATTGTCAGCTGAGGTAGAGCAGGGTTTTAGTTTTTGTAGCAGTTTCTTAATGATGCCAGTGGGTATGGGCTGAAATGAGAATGGGGTTTGTATGATATTTTGTTGAATAGGGGGGTTAGTAATGACAGAGTTAGAAGTAGTTTATGGCCTGGGGTCGGTGTCTGAATAGGTTGAAGGGGGGGTTCAGCATTAAGGGTGTTAGTTAGTAGGTCTGAAATTGATTTTATGAAGTGTTTGTTAAAGTTTTCAGCTATTTGTGATGGAGGGGTATGAGGTGATAGGGTGTGTTCTCCATTTCTTCCAGGGTTAAGTAGAGAAGATATGGAGTGCCAACATTTACTGGGGTTGATTTTATGCTGGAGTTGAAGCTGGAAATAATATGACTTCTTATCTCGGTTGACTAGTTTTGTCACTTTGTGTAGTGTTTTGAAATTAACCTGATTTTGTTCATTTTTGTTTTGTTTCCAGGTTGACCAGGCTAGGTCCCATTGCTTCATCAGGCGTTTACATTCCTTAGAGCCATGGTGCTGAGTTCCATGGTGCTGAGTTCCATGGTGCTGAGTTCCATGGTGCTGAGTTCCATGGTGCTGAGTTCTGTTTGATACTTTTCATACGAATGGGAGCTGGTGTATTAAGTATGTGAAGGAAGGGGTTATTAAAGTACAGTACAGCAGCATTAAGGGGAAGTTGTTTAAGGGGTGTCCAGTCTATTTCATATGAATGGGAGCTGGTGTGTTAAGTATGTGAAGGAAGGGGTTATTAAAGTACAGTAAGTACAGTACAGCAGCATTAAGGGGTAGTTGTTTAAGGGGTGTCCAGTCTATTTCATACGAATGGGAGCTGGTGTATTAAGTATGTGAAGGAAGGGGTTATTAAAGTACAGTACAGCAGCATTAAGGGGTAGTTGTTTAAGGGGTGTCCAGTCTATTTCATGTGAATGGGAGCTGGTGTATTAAGTATGTGAAGGAAGGGGTTATTAAAGTATAGTACAGCATCATTAAGGGGTAGTTGTTTAAGGGGTGTCCAGTCTATTTCATATGAATGGGAGCTGGTGCATTAAGTATGTGAAGGAAGGGGTTATTAAAGTACAGTACAGCAGCATTAAGGGGTAGTTGTTTAAGGGGTGTCCAGTCTATTTCATGTGAATGGGAGCTGGTGTATTAAGTATGTGAAGGAAGGGGTTATTAAAGTATAGTACAGCAGCATTAAGGGGTAGTTGTTTAAGGGGTGTCCAGTCTAATTCCTGTAGGAGATTGTTGAATTTATGCTGACAAAAACTGAGTTCCTAACTGATTTTATAGTGTGTACTCTTAGTTGTTGGGAGTTTCGTCTAAGGAAGTAAGCTGGTAGATGATCACTCAGGGAGCTAGACAGTGTACCAGAAGAGGGATAATTAGCAGGGTAGGATACTATAATCCAGGCTAAGGTGGATTGGCAGGCAAGATCTTTGCTGTACCTCATTGGAGCATTGATAAGCTGAGAAAAACCATACAGATTTATACTATTTGTGGGGGAATTGGAAGCTATGGTTTGCCAATCTATATTTACGTCTCCTAAGGTTACTGTTTCAAGGTTTATTGTTTGGGATATCCAGAATAAAATATTTTCCAACACTGGTATATTGTTACCTGGTGGGATATATATTACTATTATGCAAATTCTTTTGATATATTAAGGTTCAGAACGGAGATGCTTGCAATAGAAAGAAAGTCAAAGTAGGGGTAAGTAAGGAAGCAAAATGAGTGTGCAAGCTTTGCCAGACTTATGTTTCTATTCCACATTACTCAGACATTTTCAGAGCAAAGTGGGCAACAAGAACAAATACACAGCAGCTAAAATGTCCACCTGAATACTTTATTCTGTTATTCAAACAGTGCCTAAAACTTCTACCAATTTTGCTATGTCTTCTGCTAAAACTCCAAAACAGCATACAGCTTCTTCATTAAGTTTCAAAGATTGGTCAG